>NC_084480.1:188106622-188191177 GCF_030035675.1 Rhineura floridana | reverse complement strand
TGACTAAACCATGCCATATGTGGCCATTTGGAGGAGGGAGAGAAGGAAGCACACGTCTCCTTTCTGCCCACCCCGACCGCATGACTCTGCAAGGCCTTTAAATCGGTGTGAGACCTGATCTGGGTCAGGTCAGCTGGAATGCCAGTTTGGGGACCTTGCACAGTCATGGAGCCTACCTGCATATCTTGTTCTCTCCCCTCTCTTTGACACCAGCCTCCCCCCCCTTTTGACAGCCCTTGATCATTTCTGGTGGACCTGATCCCATCTGTGGATGCGTCAACCTGATGCGGCTAAATCCCAGGTCAACCTGGCCCGATTTGGTTCAGGATCTGGGATTGGCCAGATCCAGTGCACATCAGTAGTTTATTCCACAGAGGATTTGGGGGGTGTTGAGTATGATTGCACCGCACATCTAATGTCCAGTGGTTGCATGTCAGATTGTTATGCTGGTCCTTCCTTCCCTCTTCTGGACTGCATGGCTAGCATGAGCTAGGTGGTGTACAAGGACATAATGTGTTTAAGGTTCCTTTTGTGTTATGCCGTATCAAGATTTACTAGGAATGATTATTTTTCATTTCGCACCGCCATGACCATGGACACCTCTAGACTTTTGTAGCGTCACAAGTCAAAGCCAAGGTCATCCAGAACTAAAGCTCAGTCAAATATAATATGAACCATTAATTCATGGTTCATGAAGATAAGAATGTTATTTTTCTTTATCAGTCAATTATGGATTAATAAGGATTTGTGTGTTTTGCAATTCTTTTTAGAAAACGAGAGTGCCTCCAAGCAGAAACAGAGCGCCCAGCCCGTCTTTAAAGCTAGTGTTATCCTTTCTATTCCAAATTTTGCAATGATGCCAGCACTTGACGAAGTACAGCAAACACTCAACAAGGCTGTGGACTGTATTGTCAGTGTCATGAAAGGAGTTGGCCAGTGGAGTAAAGAGAGATTATCAAAGGTATGCTGTTTGTGTGTCTCTGAGAGCTTTCCTGGTAACTTAGATTCATGTTCAGATACACAGATTTTTTTTTTTAATTATTTCTGTGCAGAAAAAGATGTTAGAAAGGAAAATAGCTGCTTTGAAACGTGATGGAGACAGTGATTCTGAGAACGAACTGCGAGAAACTGAAGTTGGAAACATCCCAGGTAATACGTTGACTCTTCAGTATTTATGTACAAACCCTGCCTTTGTTAAGATTTAAAAGTAATGTCTTTTACTGCTATGTAGCAAGATATTGCAGATGTAGCAATCAGTCACTAGGTAAATGTATTAAACGTTTGACCATTTGTAATGCATCTAAGAGTGTGGGCAAGACCATGTCTCATTCCTTTATGAGTCTGATATGCAAGCCTGAGCATCATAGTAGTTCAGAGGATAGACTGAGCAAGAGTACCAAGCAAGGATAGGGAAGACATATAGGAAGAGGAGAGATTGCAACCCTATCCCACTTCCCTGGGAGTAAGCCCCATTAAATTCAATGGGATTTATCTCTGAATAGATCTGGTTAGGACTGCAGCATAAATCCTTTTTTCATGCACGAGAGTATCCTTTAAAGCTGTCATTAGGACCTCTTAGTGCTAAGCACCCTGACTCGCTCTCAGCATATTCCATGTACACATTTAAGAGGTGTACTGACTGTCTGGTATAGACCCAATCCACACATTAACTTACCCTCCTAATGAGGGAATGTAGTCGAACCCTCCTGTGCCTATTTTGGAATTCCAAGGAAGGTATAGATGGCAAACTTGTGGCCTTCCAGCTATTGCCAAGACACAACTTCCATCAGCTTGAGCCCGCATAGTCAATGATCAGGGATGATGGGAGTTGTAGTTTAGCAACTTCTGCAGAGTCACAGGTTAGCCACCTAACCTGTAGAGGTAGTATGGTAAATGAGAAGGAACTCCCTTCTAAATGTGGGTGATTTAAAAAGAGTCATATGCGCAATAATGTATGATTCTGTCTTTATTGTTTGTTAGATACAGTTCACATCCACACCATACGTTTAAAGCACCTTTAAAGCACATTGCCCCCCCTCCCAGAGTCCTGGGACCTGCAGTTCACTCCTCACGGATCTACAATTCTCAGCATTCTTAACAAACTACAGTTACTAGGATTCTTTGGGGAAAGCCATGTTCTTTAAATGTATGGTGTGGATGTGATCATATTTGGAAAGATCTGTACTTAAAAAAAAAAAAAAAGCTTTAGGAATATTCATTATAACTCAGGACCCCTAAGCAAGTAAAGTTTACAAGGGTTCTAGATAATTTTTGGAGGAATAGATGAGCGGACTCCTGCAAGCATGCTGAAGTGTGTGTCAAATGATAGTTTTGCATGCTAACACATCCTTGAAAGCAGATGTGCCAGTGCCCATGTGCTTTTTTGGCCATATTCTGTAATATACGGAGCCACTCAAAGCTTGATTAGAGGTGTAGCTTGCCACCACATATTGCAGCATGTAAACAAAAAATGCTCAGAGATCTTGTTTGGTATGAAATGGAAATGGACTGCCTTCAAGTCGATCCCAACTTATGGCTACCCTATGCATAGGGTTTTCATGGTAAGCGGTATTCAGAGGGGGTTTACCATTGCCTCCCTCTGAGGCTAGTCCTCCCTAGCTGGCTAGGGCCTGCTCACTTGCCACAGCTGCACAAGCCAGCCCCTTCCTTGTCCTCAAGTGCCAGCTGGGGGGCAACTGGGCTCCTTGGGACTATGCAGCTTGCCCACGGCTGCACTGGTGGCAGGGCACATAACCCCTGAACCATTCACTGTGGGGGTGATCTTTAGCTGACCCTTGACACCCAGGAGACACGAGCGGGGATTTGAACTCACAGACTCTGGACTCCCAGCCAGGCTGTCCTCCCCACTGTGCTATACCAACTTACATTTGTAATAAACAAATCACCTGCAGAAGCTCAAAATGCTCTCAAGGAAGCAATATGATGAATTTAGAGCCTATTATTTAACTTTACATCAATGCACTATACAGCTATAAACATGGAATTTTAGGCTGTGCTTGAGTTGTTTAGATGGGCACATCAAACCACAAAATGTAACAAAGACTTTTTTTTTAACTCTCTGAGGCCTTATTGTTAATGTGATGCTTCTAATTCTTTGTCTTGGTTTCCCCCCTGGAAGACTCTGCTTCAGATACGGCCTCTCTGATCTTGCCTTCTCCTGTCCAAAACAAGAACTACTACAAAAGCATTTCAGAGAATAAGGAAATAATTAAGCTGATGTCTGTTCTTAGTACAGCTATCAATTCCACCAAAAGGGTAAGCAAAGCATAGAGAAGGAACCTTACTTACCTTTAGTGGAAAGGCTGGTGAACAGGAGTGTCCAAATTAGGTAGAGAAAAAGTGTGGTCACAGGCAAGGGATGTAGAGGAAAGAGCAAGGAGGAAGTCTTGGCTGTAGGAACTGACAGAGGTCAATAGAAAAAAAGGGGGTTGTTGAATCAAGAAGAAGTTGCAACGCATTGTTAGGTGGTGGACTACAGCTATTGCAGGACCAGGTCTGACCCTGTCAGTCTTCTGTACTAGCAGTATTCCATTGTCCCCCAAATGTAAAAACCATCTTGGTGAAGAAGGATAAACCTCTTGGGCTATTGCTTTTGGCTTTGTTACTTTCCTTATAATGTGAAGGAAAACACCCAACAAATGGGTGTCTTAGTGGCTTTGTCTCAATGCATGTCTGAAGGCCTTTTCTGGAGTGTACCAGACAGGGATTGGAATGAGTATTCTGTTCAGTATTTTAAAATATACCAAGCTGAAATAGGAACTAAGTTTGGGGGTCGTATTTCATAGCAGAGATAAAAACAAGCAGCAGAGTGAGATAAACCAGTCCACACCTTTCTCTATACAAATAACAACAGACACAATCTTCTTAGGTAAAAGACAAAGAACGTTTACTCACGACCTCTTCATATGTTCAGAAACATAGGCTCTAGCTTAGGTGAAAGAAAAATAGTCTCAGTCCATCTTAGTCTTTAGTATTGATGCTCTCAGCAGAGAGCCATGCGCCATGCAGCCTCTCCCAGTGGTGAATAGATCAGCAATGGAGAATATTCAAAGAATCTCCAGGACAAAGGAAGGAGGAAATCAGGTAACTAACCCCACCCATAAGGAAGTCCCAGCTGGGACTGATTGCTACCACCTGTCCCTCTTTGGAGGGATACATAAGCCGGCTGGCTGGGGTGGCCTGGGAGACCCAGGGCCTGCAGGAAGAGAACATCGCCGCCCAGGGAAGGAGAGTCTGCTGCTGTTGCTGCTGCTGTGGGATCACCACCTCCACCACCCTTCCCTGTGGGACTTCTGCCTGGCAGACCTGCATCCTGCAGGACCAGGCCCCAGGTACCCAGCCAGCTGGGACTGATTGCTACCACCTGTCCCTCTTTGGAGGGATACATAAGCCGGCTGGCTGGGGTGGCCTGGGTGTTTGTTTGTTTTTTTGTTCGTTTGTTGTGTGCTGCTTTTTTTTTTTTTGTGGGAATAAGGAGGATTAATTTTATGATGTTTTAATTGGAAATTGGTTTTAAATTGTTTAGGACTGTGGTTTGTTTTTGTATATGTATATTATGTATAGCTTTTTGTTATTGTAAGTCGCCTAGAGTGTCCACTAACCTGGACAGATAGGCGACCAATAAATAAAATATTATTATTAAAAAAAAAAAATCATGGTGAAAAGGTACATGGGATATTTCCCCAAATATCCCCTAAGGTGAACATGCAATATTTGCCTATTCCAACATATTCTGGGTCCCTTCCATTTTCAGCCAACCAAACCCACATTGTAACACTAGGATATGATGGCATCTGATTCCACCATTTTGCAGGGAACAGTGTTGTTGCTGATAAGTTGTTCAAGATTACATGGTTTGTACATATAGGCTGGAAAGAAATCATGATATTTTTGGAATATATAAGAAAGAACTGGTTCAGGTGGTTCATGGAGCCCTTTTCTTGGCTCATAATGCTGGTCTGTTTGAATATTTGGGAACTGTGGCTTGAATCTCTTTCAGCTTCCATGATTTGTACGTATAGTACACACTGGAATTCTTATGATTGTGGAGGTTGCCTTGGCCGAGCTCCCAACTCTCGTGCTATTCTACTTGAATGAATAATGCAATATTGCAATCTGGTCAATCCTTTTTGCCTTCAGGAACCCTTTCCACATTATCACACACAGTGTACATGTACGAGATTGTTAACCCTAAAATTGTTGATACAGATCACACATGTGTTTCTTCCTCTGTGTGTCATGATAAGCACACAAGACATGATAAGAACATAGGTATATGATTTGTTCATGGCTCCCAGCTATGTTTGGTGTTGCATCAGGTGTGAAGCAGCCCTAAAACCAGACTTCTTTTTAAATTAGCAACTTACCTGTTTGGGTTTGTTTTCATTCTAAGGGGCCCTGATCGTAACATTTCCTGAACATTCTTGCTAGTTTAAGTACGTGGTAAAATATTGCCATGGGAGTAGCTGTAGACAATCACCTTACTTTTGTGACTTGTCAATGTTTCAGGAAGTGCTTGCAGCCTTGGAACGCTTCAAATGTTATCATCACATCTGGCAGAGGGAGAAAGAGGAAACCATTGAAAACTTCATCAAAGGAAGCTCTTTGCTCTCTGAATTTGAATCCCAAATTCTATATTACAGAGACTTGGAACTTGAAATTAACTCTGAGCCTGAATACATATGCGTGGGAACTGTTGCACTGTTTACTGGTACAGTAATTTAATATTCAATTATCATCAAATTCATGCTAGTTCCTCCCAGTCTGAGAATGCTGCTCTAAAACAACATCAAGGTTACAATCCTCTACACACTTACCTGAGAGTAAATCTCATTGAACTCAATGGCCTTATAGGCCCCTTCCAACTCTACGATTCTATGATTCTAACCTAATGGGACTCGCATCAGAAAAGACAATCCTCTATACACTTCTCTGAGAGTAAATCCCATTGAACCCAATGGGACTTGCATCAGAAAAGCCATATATAGGATTTGTGCTTCAAATCTCTCTCCTTTTGCTCTATTTGTTGGTTCTAATTAATTATATTATAAAAGCCATTTTGTCCCTTGTCACCAACTCCACTGAATGGGAAAAAGGAGGAGGAGTGGATTCAAGAAGGGGTGTGGCACTGCTTCTTTAACTAGCTGTCACAATTTGCATTTTGTTCCCCAGCGGATCTAAAGTTGGCCCTAACAACAGAAACCAAGGCTTGGATGATTGCATTTGGACGTCATTGTAACAAGACTTACAGAACAGAGATGGAAAACATCTTCACCTTTGTAGAGGAAATCAGCAAGAAACTGAACCGTCAGATTAAAGACCTGGATGATATAAGAATAGCTATGGCTTCCTTAAAAGAGATCCGAGAGCAACAGATCCCCATAGACTTCCAAGTGGGACCAATTGAGGTAACTGGAAATGAAACCTGCACCCATTTCCTGCTGTGATCTCTGACACTGAATTGTGTCTGTTTCCCCATCCAGCCACATAAATGAGGTTCTGTCGCAGTCTGCTCTGCTCTTTTATTGATTTTATCAAATACTTGTTCATTCAATTTAATATCCTGCCTTCTAGTGGAAATTCAAGGCAGCTAAGAACATCAAAGCAACAATAAAATGTTACATAAAAATCAATTTGAAATTTAAATGCAAATTGAACCAAATTTCTCTTCCCATACCTGGTGTCTAGTGGTGTAGTTGCAAAGTTATGGGTTTCTTTGTATTGCGCAGAACAAATGAGATTTCCATGTTTCAGTGCTCTCCCTCCTTTTACAAACAAATTACATATTTTGTATATTTCTTCATGGCTTCATCTTTTATTGTATGTTTGTGATAATGCTCATTATCACTTCAACTAATAGTGTAGGATCTATTGCAAGGATTGCTTGAAGTCATTGTGGTCAACTGTGATTTACAAGTTACCTGGTACCAGCCCTGCTCCTTTCATCTTTAGCAGGACCACCTGGTGCTTTTTTGATCTTGAGCTCCCAAAGGAATATTTCATTATGCACATAGCTATGTGTAGACTTTTTGATGATCATAGATAACAATCTTTTGTCTTGGCAGGAGTCCTATGCAATGTTACACAAGTATGAGTTACTGGTGGCAAAAGAAGAGATGGAAAAGGTGGACACGCTGCGTTATACCTGGGAGAAACTACTGGTTCAAGCGAATGAAGTGCAGAATGAATTAGTAGCATTGCAACCCACGTTCAGAAGGGAGCTAATAAGCACAGTGGAGATATTTGTTGAAGACTGTCATCAGTATTACTTGGATTATGACAAGGTACAGGACTATAGTATACTAGAATAATATAATTGTTTTATTTGTAATGTATGGATATATTTTGGGCAGTTGCCTGAAAAGACGTCAAGTGTTAAACCCTGAAGGTATCTTTTAATTGAATACATCAGTCTTGAAGAATCAACTCAGGCTGCTTTTTCGATACAGAGCAAGCTGTGAGTGATGATGGCCCAAATTCCATTGAGGAGTTGGATTATGAAAAGTGAATGGCTAGACTACAGTCAAAAAGGTGGCAAGGGATGATGGCCAGGTTCTTGTGGTCTTTTGATGTCTCCCTTAATTGGTTGCAAAGTGGTCTTGTAATGCATGAATGCATGCATTTACATTGTATAACCTGCCTTTCCATTCTTATCAAAAGCTAGTTCGCAATGAAACAACACACATGCGCGCGCACACACGTACACACACACACACAAACAGTCCCATAAACAAACAACATCATCTTGAAAGGCCTGCATCAGCTGACAAAAACAGCTGGAAGTCTTCTCATAGGGAAGATATTCCAGAGTCATGGAGATACATTCAATATGACTATGACCTTTCTTAAGCCTTTGGGAAGGGTTAACATAGCTAGATAGCTCTAAGGCTACATCTGCACCATACATTTAAAGCAGTATCATACTACTTTACACAGTCATGGCTTCTCCACAAAGAATCCTGGAAATAGTAGTTTGTTAAGGGAGCTGAGAGCTACAATTCCCTGGGAAGAGGGATTAATTGTTAAATAATTATGGAAATTATAGCACTGTGAATGGAATAGGGGTCTCCTAGCAGCTCTCAGCTCTCTTAAGAAACTACAGTTCTCAGGATTCTTTGGGGAAAACCATTTATTTATTTATTGCATTTGTATACTGCCCCATAGCCAAAGCTGTCTGGGTGGTTTACAACAATTAAAAACATTAAAAACAAATATACAAATTTAAAAACACATTTTTAAAAAGCAATTTAAAAACATAACCATAACTGTTTAAGTGGATAATAGTGCTTTAAATGTATATGATGCGGATGGAGATGGGGAACCTGCAGTCATCTAGATGTTGGCCATTGATCAGGCATGATGGGAATTGTAGCCCAGCAATATCTGGAAGGCTGTAGGCTTTCCACTCCTGATCTAAGATAAGGATTGGTTCACATATGCATGCACATAATATATTTTATACCTGGTTACTGTACACTTGGTGACTTATAGCTTAAAAAGTGAACTAATTCTGTTACAAAGCCTTATTTTAGAAGTGACATTGGGTGATGTGAAAATTCTAGTTGTAGAGTTCAATTTGTAATGACTCATTTCCTCATATAAAGCATCACTGCAAGAGTGAACCAAATCTCTGTGACTGTGTTTGCCAGTGTGAACTCAACAAGTCACTGGAGTACACAAACACTGAATGCTCCATTCTGAACAGGTTGCCACATGGCAAGAACTTAATTCATGTCACTGGTCCCCTATAGTAAATGCAGGAGGGTGCCTGGGGGAAAGATATATTTTCCTAGGGTAATTCACACACTCTTGATCATCCACTCCACTGTCAAAGCTGGGAGCTCTTGAAGTTGTTGTCTACATGTGCCAAGGAAAATAAATCTAATAATCTTTGAGCAGCACTATAGATTATATAAACCTTTAAAAATGTTTAAAACTTTCATGATGTAGCCATGATGGGGATGACAGAATGGAAGTTCTTAAAACCAAGGATGCTATATTTTTGAGAAAGACTATACAAATTTATGGGACTTTTATTAATGTGATATTTCATTCTTCTCTTTCTCTTCCAGAATGGTCCCATGGTGACTGGTCTTGAACCCCAGGAAGCTAGTGACAGGCTTATCATGTTCCAGGTATTCTTCCTACCTTTTTGCTTCATTATTTGTAAAACTTTAGTGAAACTATATGAGTCATAGGGTAATAGAATACTACAACATCACTCTAGATGTGTCATTAAAAAAAGGTGCCCTTCTGTGGGTAGGAATGTGATCTTCTGCTTAAGGAAGGGTGGTTTTTGACCTAGTGGGAACACACTGTGTGAGAAGAATGATCCACCCCCAACCCCGATCACAAGAAGAGTCCTGCTGGATCAGATGAAAGGCCTATTAGTCCAGCATCCTGTTTCCCACAGCGGCCGACAGTTGCCTCTGGGAAAGAAGCAGGGCATGAAGACAATAGCTGCTATCCCACGGATTCTCATTAGCGATTGGTATTCAGAAATATACCAACTGTGAATGTGGAAGTATGACTGGTAGCCATGGATAGCCTTGTTCTCCATAAATTATTCTAATCACCTTTAGATTAGTGGCTCTCACCATCTTGTGGTAGCAAATTCCATAAAAGTATTATGTACTGTGTGAAGAAGAACTTTCTTTGTCTATCTTGAATCCCCTGCCAATCATTGTTGCTGAATGCCCACAAGTTCTAGTGTTATGAGAGAGGGAGTAAAACTTCTCTTTCTCCACACCATACATAATGTTATCATTATCTCTCATGTTTTTCCTAAATGGAGAAACCCCAAACTTAGGGATCTTAGGGAGGGTCATTTTGGTTACACTTTTCTGCACCTTTTCTAGCTCTACAATAACTTTTTTGAGATAAGGCAATTAAAACTGTACATCTTATTTCAAGTCTGGCCAAACCATAGGTTTGTATTCACTAATAGGCAAAAAAACTTGTTTAAGAACGTACCTATAGCCCACAGATATTTCTATCAAACTTTAAAAAGCAGGGAAATTGGGCAGCTATAGTGAATGCACCAGGGGAGCAGGACACCTGACCTCCTCTCTGAGATATTGTACTGCCCTACAAATTGGTCAAAATGCAAACACAATTTAGGTTGGTCTTTCACAGTCCAATCCACTTCCTGTGTAGCCTAGCAGCTGTGAGTCTGGCTTTTAGAACACAGAGCATGCCCAACATTATCATTGAGTTCAAGCCAAAATTTCTTAAATTAATTAAAAATCAGCCAGGCATTTTTTAAACTGCAGAAGATGAAGGTCAGTGTATGGGGCAAGGTCAGTATCAGGATTACAGGTACTCTGTGAACATGGCTGATTTTTAATGAATTTCAACAGATTATGAGAACTCTGTCAGAAAAAAGTCCAAAAGGTGTCTGTTTTTCTCTCTCTCTTTTTAGATTTGAACTCTCTATTCTCTCTGACTGTTTTGTGTATTGCCATGAAAATTTATAGGGTTAAGCAAGCATTTCTGAGTTCAGGACTATACGTTTTGTAAGGTTTTGTTTTGAAATGAGTTTATGGGAAGCATCAGAATGGGAAGGGGGGTATTTTCAATTTAACATTGCGGAATGTGAAAAATCCCCGCTGGCTATAGTATACAGCCACTCTCATGGCTGTATAATAAGAGCATTACAATATTGACTATCCAGGCCAGAGTGCTTCTGTTTTTTGCAAGTCTTATGCACGCTTTTTTGCAATATGCTGCAGAAGCTCTTTTGAAGACCTGTTTATGGACCACATATGGCATCTTCTGTATTCACCAAATTGGGTTATTCCAGATGAGGATGATCGTGGCAGAAATCCATTGTTGCTGTTCCATTTTAAGCTGCATAGGAAATAGTAATTCTACCTCCACATCTCTGGACTCTAAATTACATTCTACATCCAGGCAAGGTGGTAGGCAGTCCCCCTTTCTCCAACCACAAATGCTTGTGTGTGTGATATTGATTGGGATCATGGCACATGAAGGGAAAGGATTTATCACTCCCTTCCCTCTTGCCACAGTCCCAATCATAATTGGTGCCCCCACCAAAGTTGCACTTTTTGGGGGCGGGGGAGTGGTGGAAGGAAGGGTTATAGAGTTGGTTCCCAGAGAGGAGGGACTGACCAAAGAGAAGGAAATGGGTAAAGCAATCTATACACGCCATTATCAACCCCAAAAGCATGATGCCTCATCTACATCTGGGGAGATTGTGCAGCTGCTCCATTGTGATGGAAGAAAGTTGGGTTTTCTGAACTCTGAAAATGTTTGGAAGCTGAATGGGGAACACATGAAGGAGAGGGTGTTTTGCATGTGATATCATGCAGATGGCCTATTTAAAGTGAGTGACTAAAGCATAGCTATTCCACAGTGTGGGAGCAGCCCATGCTTTTCATACCATTACAAGTCTCCTGATACCCTGTGGCTCTGCACTGTGAGAAGTTTTCCATCAAGTTCTTGTACAGTGTGTCACAGGACTACTCTAATACACTTTCTGCTTCTGCTCATGATGGTTTCAATCCAAGTCAGTATTACAGTTTTCAGAGGTCCTTGCCTTGTTTTTAAGTGAGTCTGAAAACTAGCATGTACTTTGAAATTTAGAGGGCTTTCTAGAGCAGAGAAGGAGAACAAGTGATAAATTCATATGAGCGTAAGAAGCTGCCTTATACCAAGTCAAACCAATGGTCCATCTAGCTCGGTATTGTTTACAGTACACTGACTGGCAGAGGATCTCCAGGGTTTCTGAATCTTTCTCAGCTGTACCTGGAGTTGCCAGGGGTTGAACCTGAGATCTTCTGCTTGCAAAACAGACGCCCCACCACTGAGCTATGGCCCTTCCCCAGTCAATTTTATGGTTTTACATCTCTTGCTACTGACTATTCTGATTTTAGATCAGTGATCTATTTGAAATATATTCATTTTATTTCTTGTGATTTCAAGCGCCATATGCTCATTTTTCGTTTTAAATTCCAGAATCGATTTGACAACCTGTATCGGAAATACATCACCTACACTGGGGGCGAAGAGCTTTTTGGTTTGACGGTTACTCAGTACCCTCAGCTCCTTGAGATAAAGAAGCAGCTGAACTTGTTGCAAAAGCTTTATAGCCTGTACAACAGTGTTATTGAAACTGTAAATGGCTATTATGATATCCTCTGGTCAGAAGTGAATATTGAGAAGATCAATAATGAACTCCTTGAGTTTCAGAACAGGTGAGAAAACATGAGGTTGTTCAATCAGTATTTAGCAGTAAGTGTGGGGCATGTATTTATGCCTTCAAATTTGGTGCTAATGTTTAGGCGTTTAAAGCAGACCTTTGCAAGAGCAATGGAAGGAACATTTAGCCTCATTTAACTGTTTTTTTAACATAATCCTCTTTAGTATCTGTGTTGCCAGGCAGAATCTTTCGCTGATTTCATTTTCATCTTTTGAGGTGTTGCTCCTTGATTAAGTTTTTGGCACTTTTGATAATTGTAAAGGTTTTGTGATTTTTTCTTTATGTGAGAAGTAAATGTTCCTTGTGTACAAATAGAGAAATTGATTATGGGACCTTTTTTTAAGGGAAGGTTTACAGAGCCCTAAACTTTTCTTTTTATAGATCAGGGGTGGGAATCTGTTGCTCTCCACATGTTGGACTCCCATCTTCCTTGACCATTGGCAATGTGAGTGGGGCTGATGGGCGTTGGAATCTAACAATATCAGAAGGGTCACAGGTTCCCCTTCTCTGCTATAGATAAGGGATGCTCTGCATGCATGCAAGGTTTTTTTTTTTTGGAAATGTCCAGACGGCATCATTAACATCAAAATACTAGTCTCCATCCCCACTCCACCCCATTTATTCTTGATTAACTGGTTCTGGGAAAAATGTGATGTTTTATAAAAATCCAGTTGCCAGAAACCTGTTTGTTATATCTGAATAACCCATTCACAATATCAAGCCTTGTTTGGAAGCACTCAGAATGGCCCCTAATACACTGCAGACTTTTGTGTCCATTTTACAAATAAGAATTGAATCATGGAGAAGAAAAATGGTTAAAAGATGGTTTCTAGCACCATGGTATACACCGCGGTTGCGTAGTCTGAGACAGGAGGTGAGACGACTAGAGCGCCGGTGGCGGAAATCCCGCTCCGAAGATGTCCGGACACAGGTTAGAGCAGCAGTAGCTGCCTACCAAGTGGCAATAAAGGTAGGAAAGAAGGCTTTCTTTGCTGCCTCTATTGCGTCTGCGGAGTGCTGTCCCAGGAGGCTGTTCCAGGTGGTCCGAAGCCTGGTCGGTCCAGTTGCTCAGGAACCCTTGAAACAGTCAAAGGCCTCCTGTGACTTATTAGCAAAACACTTCGCCGATAAAATCGAACACTTACGGAGCTCGATCCCGTGCGCCGTGGACACAGTGGATGAACCAGAGTTGGCCAGTTGCATGCCGGTAAATTGGGATCGGTTTCGGCTTCTCCCTTCTGAGGAAGTGGACAAGGTGCTTTCATCTGTGAAGCCAACCACTTGTCTTACTGATCCTTGCCCTTCGTGGCTCCTTGTGAGCTGCAGAGAGAAATTGGGCGAGGGGATCAAAGTGGTGGTAAACGCATCCTTGAAAGAGGGTGTGATGCCATCAGCCTTCAAGGAGGCAATTGTAAAGCCCATCTTAAAGAAGCCCTCCTTGGATCCCCAAGTATTTGATAACTTCCGCCCAATTTCGAATCTGCCATTTCTGGGCAAGGTCATTGAGCGAGTGGTGGCCAACCAGTTGTCAGCACACTTGGATGAAACGGATTATTTGGATCCATACCAATCGGGTTTCAGGACTGGTCACGGAACTGAAACAGCCTTGGTCGCTCTGGTAGATGATTTGAGGAGGGCATTAGATAGGGGAGAATCCACCTTTCTTGTCCTCCTCGATCTCTCAGCGGCTTTTGATACTGTCGACCACAGTATCCTTCTGCTTCGCCTGGAGGGATTGGGAATTGGAGGCACTGTATTACAGTGGTTCCATTCCTTTCTCTCTGACAGGTACCAACAGGTAGCATTGGGGGAGGAGGTATCAGACCCTCTCAATTGTGGTGTGCCACAGGGCTCTATCCTCTCTCCCATGCTATTTAACATCTATATGAAGCCGCTGGGGGCAATCATCAGGAGATTTGGGCTGCAGTGTCATCAATATGCGGATGACACTCAGCTCTATCTCTCATTTAAATCTTCACCAGAGTTGGCTGTGGAGACCTTGTCCAAGTGCCTGGAATCCGTGAGTGGATGGATGGGAAGACCGAGGTACTACTTGTGGGGGACAAGAGAAGGTTGGGCAACATTGACCTGAAGTTCAATGGGGTGAGTCTACCCCTAAAGGACCAGGTCCGCAGCCTTGGGGTTGTGCTTGATTCCAGGCTGTCCATGGAGGCTCAGATTTCGGCAGTGAGCCGGGCAGCCTGGTACCAACTACACCTCATACGAAGGCTGCAACCCTACCTTCCTGTTCACCAGCTCCCACTAGTGGTACACGCCCTGGTCACCTCTCGTTTGGACTACTGTAATGCGCTCTACGTGGGGTTACCCTTGAAAACGGTCCGGAAATTACAACTGATACAAAATGCGGCGGCTCGACTACTTACGAATAGTCGCCGCCGAGATCACATCACACCAGTGTTGTTCGATCTACACTGGCTACCAGTTGTTTTCCGAGCCCAATTCAAGGTGTTGGTATTGACCTTTAAATCCCTACACGGTTCCGGCCCAGTTTATCTCACGGAGCGCCTTCAACGCCACCAATTATGCCGCCCGACAAGATCGGCCACACAGGGCCTTCTCTCAATCCCGCCAACAAAAACAGCCAGATTGGCGGGTACAAGAGACAGGGCATTCTCAGTGGCGGCCCCCACTCTTTGGAACTCCCTCCCACAAGATCTCCGGCATGCCTCTTCTCTAAATGTGTTTCGGAAAGCCTTAAAGACCTGGCTCTTTCAGCAGGCCTTTGGGGTATCCGGGGAGGGTTAATTGTTATAACTGAAATGCCTCCTGCCCAGTTTTAATATTGTTGCTGCAGATGTGTTGTTTTCATATTGTATTACTGTATTTTATCAATTGTATTTTAACAATTTTGTAAGTCGCCTAGAGTGGCCATTGGCCAGATAAGCGACGAAGAAATTAAATTTATTATTTATTATTATTATTATTATTGTTTGCATATAGCATTTTTGCTGCTTTGTTACAGTAATTTTAATTCTGTTTCCTTGTTTTTAAATCTATAATTGCAGTAAATACAGTACAGGTACACTTAATAGGACTGGGTTTTTACTTCCCCATCCGGAGAAATCAGCTGACTAGAGATTTGGATGTCCTACATACAATGCCACACTATTCATTTAATATCTGTATGATTCAAGCTGTATTCTGGTCTGGTCTACCCAGAATAGGTGGACCTTAAGCAAATTGCTATCGCATACACTAATCTACCTTACAGGGCTATGAAGATAAAATAAAAATGTGTATGGCATATTGTATGATTAAAAGTGCTTATAGAAGTGATTAAGGCTGCAGTCCTATATGTGTGTACTCAGAAGTCCCATTGAATTCAAAGGGACTAACTTCCAAGTAAGTGTGTACGGGATTGCAGGCTGGGAGGAGGTTGAACTCAGTGGGGCTTTTCTCTGAGCAGTCCATAGGATTCTGTTTGCATTGTGAAAATATTTGAAATCATGTTAAAATATTGGGTTGTTGTTGTGTGTGCATCTAGGTGCCGTAAGCTACCTCGAGCTTTGAAAGAGTGGCAAGCATTTCTCGATCTTAAGAACACAATTGACGACTTCAATGAATGCTGCCCTTTGCTTGAGCTGATGTCCAATAAAGCCATGATGGCACGTCACTGGAAGCGTATCACTGATCTCACTGATCATAGTTTTGATGTCGAAAATGAGACATTCAAACTAAGAAACATTATGGAAACACCTTTGCTGAAATATAAAGAAGAGATTGAGGTATTCTTAATGCTGTAAGGACTGAGATGGGCCCATTAGTAGGTGATGTAACATCTCCAGTATTGAAATATAGGATCTATGTCCTGGCTGAACTTGTTAGACTCAGACTTGAACTCACTGGTGTGTTTTTCTCCATTATGTTTAATGCAAAATCTAAGCTTGGAACACTCCATAGATGAGTTTACAGATTACACAAGTCTACACAATGCATGGCTAGGCAAGCCTACTCAAGCAAAGATGTTGTTGCAGCAACTTGACATGCTCTTTAAGTAGAGTGGGATCTACTTGTGTGGGATCTGTCTCCCGGATCGGGACTGGGCTCACAAATGGGCGCTCCTCAGGAACTGGGGAGATGGCTCACCTTGTTCATGCCCATGCATCATCTGGCTTGTCCTTGGTGACAGCAGTGGAGATAGTTCATGCAAGTTCTGTTCAGCCACCTCCTCTGGCTGTGCTTCTGATTCCTTCCCCCTTGGAAGCTCTGATGGAGGCAGCTTGGGTGAGCAGGCGGGGTCAGAAGGCACAGTGGGGGGTGGCTCCACAGTGGGCTCTGTCTCTTCAGTGACAACAGGTGACTCTGGGGTGGGGCTGTTACTGACCAGGCTACTGAAATCCTCTTCAGTCTCAGCCCCCTCTCTCTGCAGCCTGCTAGATCCCTCCTCAGGATCCCAGTCCTCCTCCTCCTGCTCGCTTTGCTATGAGTTCTCTACAGGGCCCATGGCAATCTACCTATTCGACCTTCCATTTTACCCAGCCCCAAAGGATACATTAGCATCCCCATCAGCATATGCAGCTGATCCAGAAGGTAGACAGATAAATTGCTTTGTTCCATTTAGAAGAATACTTGCACCTGTCTTATTCCAAGGCTTATCAGAGGTTTGGACCATGCGAAGGTGGAAAAGTCATCAAGAATTCGCAACTGTACCCAGCGCTTGGAAAGTTCATTTCAAAAGGAACTAGTTCTAGTTAATCCAGTCCAAAAAGGAACTAGTTCCAGTTCATACTTTAACAAAATGAACTAGTTCAGTTTGAGTTCATCCATATGAACATTTTTAGTTTATAAAAAGTTCATCCTCTGCAATTTTTTCCAGCATTCAGAATTTTACAAGCTGCTGTAGTAAAGTATAGGGTCCAAAAGTAAATCGGGAGCAACACAGAAGTAATAAGATGTTTGATAGACAGAATGTCAGTGGAGAAGCTTTTCCCATAATTGTATTTCCATATTAGAAAAGGGTTACCCTGTTTAATTTCTGCCTGCCACACAGCTTGAAGGCACAAGACATCATTTGCTTTGTTTCTGTTGGAAGAGAGCTAATTTCTTCAGCAGGGAAGATACAGGAAATGCCTCACATTTCTTCCTTATTGCTTTGCAACAGTGATTAAATTACTAAGTGTCCTTAGCAATGGCAGCACCTCCATATCTGCCTAATAAGCCTCCACGTGTTGCTTGCTTTCTTTATAAATGCCTGATTGACTTACTTGTTTAAAAAAAGTGAAAACAAGAGTCAAGGCCACTTGCTAAGGAGGTGGGGAATGAACATGAAGATGAACTAGAAATCGTTCAATGCTCTGCCCCAAAATGAACTTAATTCACCTTTAGTTCTCCTGGCAATTATGGAAACTACTTTCAGGAGTAGTTCAGATATTTTTGAACTAGTTCAGTGAACTTTGTTCAACTGAACTAGTTCAGTGAACTTTGTTCAACTGAACTAGTTCATGCCCAGCACTGGCAGTTAGTGGTGGCGGCGGCAAGGTGTGTGTGCCTCAGTCAGCCCCCTGAAAGTGCATGTTTTCTGATGATAACAGTCCAGGCCTGTACCAGGGACAGCTATTCAGTCAGTAACTATGCAGCTTGCATGGTGTTGACCAGGGCATCCCCTGCCTCCACCCCACTGCCTGCTGCTGCCTAAAGGTGTTGGTGTGAACCCCCCTTCTTTTTCAGTCACTATGCAGTGGCAATAGGAACTTTTGCCTAGCAACATATTTCACTATCCATTGCTGTTCTCAATTATTCAGAAAGCATAGGTTTATTTCACCAATTAATCTTGAAGCTAAGCCTAAATTAATTGCATGCTGCCAACACATACAGAGTGAAACCACCCACTTCTGTCATAATAGCGTAGGTAGTCATTCAGCAGGGGTATCATCTCATTTTTCAGATGAAATATTCCATTGCTGAACAGTAATAGTGTCTTTTGCTGACCACATTAAAGAGATGGAAACAGCTGCACAACTAATTTCAGGTCTTTGGGCCTTCTCTGAAGTGATGTGTGCAGCCTTTCTGGGTCCTGTTCCACTGGGTTATGCTATGGCATGCTAGATATGAAGCTGTTCAGTTCATTGTAAAACAATTGTGATTGGTTTCATAGGATATCTGCATCAGTGCAGTGAAAGAGAGGGAAATTGAACAGAAGCTGAAACAAGTGATTGCAGAGTGGGACAACAAGACATTTACTTTTGCCAACTTTAAAACCCGCGGGGAGCTGCTCTTGAGGGGGGACAGCACTTCTGAAACCATTGCAAGCATGGAGGACAGCCTGATGATTCTGGGCTCCCTCATGAGTAATAGGTAAAATGCAATATCCCTTTTTCCTTCTAATGAGATATTTATGTGATTGTTTTTAATGCCCTGACTAAACATGTACAATTACTTCAGGTACAACACACCATTCAAGGCTCAAATACAAAAGTGGGTACAATACCTCTCAAATACAACTGATATCATTGAGAATTGGATGACAGTGCAGAATTTGTGGATATACTTAGAGGCTGTCTTTGTGGGTGGAGACATTGCCAAACAACTTCCAAAGGTAGGTGCCTTTATTTTGTCTTTTGGAATCTGCAGATGCATTAAGGCAACTTGAGTATTTCCAGTGATTGTCCCCTTGCAGCTTAACACACACCTGAACATGTACGTGAAGATCATCGTCATGTGGCCATGAGAGAATAGCATGAGAAGCTAAACATACAGACTGTTGAAGATAATCTTCTTGAAATAGAATCTTCTTGAAATGCCTTCTTTGTTTGTATGTTAAAACAGGAAGCGAAGCGTTTCTCAAACATTGACAAATCCTGGGTGAAGATCATGACTCGAGCCCATGAAATACCCAATGTGGTCCAGTGCTGTGTTGGAGATGAAACCATGGGACAGCTCCTGCCCCATTTGTTGGATCAGCTGGAGATTTGTCAAAAGTCTCTTACAGGGTGAGGCTGCTTAGTACTGGACAATCCTTTTTGATAGCACTATGAAGAAATCAGAGAGCCAGTGTGGTGTAGTGGTTAAGGTGTTGGACTACGACCTGGGAGACCAAGGTTCGAATCCCCACATAGCCATGAAGCTCACTGGGTGACCTTGGGCCAGTCACTGCCTCTCAGCCTCATGAAAACCCTATTCATAGTGTCGCCGTAAGTCGGAATCGACTTGAAGGCAGTACACTTACTTACTTATGAAGAAATTATGGCCACTTATAGCATGCGTTCCACTAGGACAGGTGTTGGGTTCCTTGGGCCTGGGGGCCAAATGAGGCCCTGCAGGGCTGTCCAACACTTGAGATACCCCAAGCCACACCTCTTCCCATGCCCTATCCCTCACTGGCCCTGCTCCATCCCCTTCTAGAGTGCTTTTGCCTGGCTGGAATGGAATGTGTTCTTACTTGCCTGGATGGAGATGTGTGTGTAGAAACTTCTGAATTATGAATGACTTCAGTGTTGTCTACTGTACAAAGGGAAGAGTCACATCTGTTGCTGTGCCCACTTTTTGCCTCTGGCCACATCCACCACTGGGTCCCTCCCTCCCCCCCCCAGACATTGCCAATGAGAGGCTGTGATACCTGGGTTGAAAAAGGTTCCTCACCTCTGTGCAAGAATGTGTCTAATTTAACATTTCCTTACTGGGCTGGAAAAGATCAGGCCTGTAGTTTTTGATATTATCATGGTCAGAACTGGACACTGAGGCAATGATATAGGGTCTGAGAGAAAACTTTCCTTAATAACAACCTCTGTGAAAGAAGAGAGCAGTTGCTTCCAGATTATTCGTTTGTTGAGCATTTATCCTGATTTGTTTGCACAAATGTGTGAACACATTGTGTGACATTAGCTGATTGGTGAGCATTCATGCTGATTTGGGAGGTTATATGATACCATGTTAAACAGTTGTTATCCCACACTTTCTGGTGAATTAACCCATCACTTTGCTTACTGCAAAAAGTAAGAAAAAGGTTTGGGGGAGAGTGGGTGCGTCATGCAAGAGTATCAAATCCGCTTAAAGTGTACAGTCTGGATGTGCCGGGGTGCAACTGAATCCCATCTGCAAAAAAGCAAAGTTCTGGAAGTGCCCATAACCTACCATTTTAAGGCCATTGTCAAAGCTTTCAAAAACTTCCAAACTGATAGTAATAGCTAAATAAGAACATAAGAAGAGACCAAAGGCCTGTGTAGGCCATCATCTTATTCATAGAGTGGCCAAGCAGATAGTACTTCACATAGTGCATATGGAATTTGCTCCCACAAATTGGAAATGGCCACCAACTTGGATGACTTTAAAAGAGGGTTAGAAAGCCCCCAATTTTTATTTATTTATTTATTAAATTTATATCTTGCCCCAGGAAAGGAGTAACCTTTCTTCACAGACTAATTATTCCAATCCCATGGCTGCCCTTTTCGGAGGTTTTTTTTGCGGCACAGAGCCCAGAATTGTACACAGTATTGCAAGTGTGGTCTCATGGCATTATGGTATTGACAGTTTTATTTTCAATCCCTTTCCTAACAATTCCTAACACTGAATCCATGTTTTTCACAGCTGTCACACATTGGGTCAACATTTTCATCAAGCTATCCACTATAACCCCGGGGTCTCATTTCTGGCTAGTGACCTCTAGTTGAGACCACATAAGCATATATTTGAAATTAGAATTTTATTACCCCAGTGTGTGTCATGTTATACTTGCTTACACTGAATCACATTTGCCATTTTAATGCAGTTTTAATCCAGTTGAAGAGATCCTTTTGGAGCTTCTTGTAAACCTTTTAAGTTCTTACCACCTTGGACAATTTGTTGTCATTAGCAAACTTGGCCACCTCACTGCTCCCCCCAACTCCAGTTTGTTTATCAACAAGTTAAAAAGCAATACCAATCCTTGGGGGACCCCCCTCTTCTTACATCCCTCCAATGGGAGAACTGTCCATTTGTTCCTGTTATCTGATTTTTCTTCTTTAACCAGTTGCTAATCCATTAGAGGATCTCTTCTCTTATCCCATGACTGCAAAGCTTATTCAGGAGTCTTTGGTGAGGGAGCTTATTGAAAGTCTTTTGAAAGTCTAAGTATACAATGTCTACTGGATCATCCCTTTCCATATGCTTCCTGATGTTTTCAAACATAAGAACATAAGAACATAAGAAGAGCCTGCTGGATCAGGCCAGTGGCCCATCTAGTCCAGCATCCTGTTCTCACAGTGGCCAACCAGGTGCCTGGGGGAAGCCCGCAAGCAGGACCCGAGTGCAAGAACACTCTCCCCTCCTGAGGCTTCCAGCAACTGGTTTTCAGAAGCGTGCTGCCTCTGACTAGGGTGGCAGAGCACAGCCATCACGGCTAGTAGCCATTGATAGCCCTGTCCTCCATGAATTTGTCTAATCTTCTTTTAAAGCCATCCAAGCTGGTGGCCATTACCGCATCTTGTGGGAGCAAATTCCATAGTTTAACTATGCGCTGAGTAAAGAAGTACTTCCTTTTGTCTGTCCTGAATCTTCCAACATTCAGCTTCTTTGAATGTCCACGAGTTCTAGTATTATGAGAGAGGGAGAAGAACTTTTCTCTATCCACTTTCTCAATGCCATGCATAATTTTATACACTTCTATCATGTCTCCTCTGACCCGCCTTTTCTCTAAACTAAAAAGCCCCAAATGCTGCAACCTTTCCTCGTAAGGGAGCGCTCCATCCCCTTGATCATTCTGGTTGCCCTCTTCTGAACCTTTTCCAACTCTAGAATATCCTTTTTGAGATGAGGCGACCAGAACTGTACACAGTATTCCAAATGCGGCCGCACCATAGATTTATACAACGGCATTATGATATCGGCTGTTTTATTTTCAATACCTTTCCTAATTATTGCTAGCATGGAATTTGCCTTTTTCACAGCTGCCGCACACTGGGTCGACATTTTCATCGTGCTGTCCACTACAACCCCGAGGTCTCTCTCCTGGTCGGTCACCGCCAGTTCAGACCCCATGAGCGTATATGTGAAATTAAGATTTTTTGCTCCAATATGCATAATTTTACACTTGTTTATATTGAATTGCATTTGCCATTTTTCCGCCCATTCACTCAGGTTAGGCAGGACTTACCATTGTGGAAACCAAGCTGGGTTTTCTTCACCAAAACTTGTTCTTCTGTATTCTGTCAATCTTCTGCTCATGGCTGCACCAGAGGAGAGGGGAGGGACTTGTGCACATAATATTAAACTATGATGTGAAAAGGCTCATGTTTTCTTTATATCCAAAATATTTGAGGAAAATGTAAATGCTGAAATCTTTAAAAACAAATGAAACCAAGAATAGTTATAGGAATACCACTACTTTAAGTCCATTTACTAGTTATTCAGCAGTGACTCTTGTTTTTTCTTGCTAGCTTCTCATCATTTAAATTAAGTATGTCTTGGAGATAAGCAACCTTTATTAGTTCATGTTACAAATACTCTGCAATTCCAGGCAGTAACATCAAAGCATTTTCAGCCCCTTGGAGCAGGGTGATGCTCACTGTCTGTCATTAATGATACATTCTGTCATGCAAGAGAAGACTTGGATCACTGAAAGACTATGATGAGGCTAGGCTTATAAATGTCATGTTATATAAACTCATCTGCACATTTCTTCTGTTTTTGTTCAAATTCAGGTATTTGGAGAAAAAGCGGCTTTCGTTTCCCCGTTTCTTTTTTGTGTCAGACCCTGCTCTCCTGGAAATACTGGGCCAAGCTTCGGATTCTCACACAATACAGGCCCACTTGCTAAATGTCTTTGATAACATCAAAACTGTAAAATTCCATGAAAAGGTTGGCATAACTGTAACATTAGTCTTAGAAGGAGAGTAATGAATGTTTGATGTTCTGGGCACCTGCAAATCTTTTTTACGTGCCCCTCCTCCAGCCTCAGGTGACACAAATGCAGGAAACCATCTTGGGACCTAATGAAAGTACTCACACTGTTCAAAACCCAGGGACCCACCTCACCTATGTTGTTGCTCCCTGATTGAGCTTAAGTTAGAAAAATGGGTTGGCATCTCAACTGAGCATAGCTGCCACTGTTATACATAACACAAAACAAGGAAGTCTGATGAATATATTATATTTTCATTGAATTTTGGATATCAAGGCACTTCCTATCCACTCCTCTTCCCATCCCATAACCCTGGAGTGAATACAGTATAAACATATACACTGAAGATCACATTTAGTCTGCTAATTATGGAAGGAATTATGGGAGGAAATGTGATAGGGCCATTAGTGAAACCTGTATACTCCACTTGTTGACTCTCCCCAATTTTAGTCAATTGTGCCCCTCCTGAAATATCTTCTAAAAACCTTAGCTAAAGAGTACATCACAAACAGTAAGAAGGCTGGCCCTCTCTTAATCTCCTTGCCTGTAATTAAAACACTTGTCGGATTTGAAAATGAAGCTGCTAAAAGGTTTATGAAGTTAACCCTTGCCAGCAAAAGCTAGGCTGAATATTTATTTATTTATTTTAATTTAAATCCCACCTTTCCTCCCAGATGGAGCCCAGGGTGGCAAACAACATGTGACAGAACACTAAAAACATCTTAATAACAATTTCAAAACAGATGCAGTCTGGGATAAAGGTTTCTAGTTAAAAGGCTTGTTGAAAGAGGGAGGTCTTCAGTAGGTGCCAAAAAGACAACACAGATAGTACCTGTCTAATATTTAAGGGGAGGGAATTCCAACATAGGAAGGAGAACTTTGGTGTTGTGGCACCAACACTTTGGAATTCCCTCCCCTGAAATATTAGACAGGTGCTATCTCTGTTATATTTTCGGCGCCTATTGAAGACCTTGCTCTTTCAGCAAGCCTTTTCAGTAGGGGCCTTATCCCAATGTGTGTCTGTGCTAGAATTGCTTTTGAAGATGTTTTTAAAGTTTCCCGCAAAGATGTGTTGACCATGCCCCAGATCCACTTGGTCATTCTGAGAAATAGAAAGTGAGGCTTGGTTTGAGGCTCTGGGAAAGGGCATTGCGTAGCTGTGAGAGAACCGTTGAAGAAGCCTCTCTGTGTTTGCTTCATTGAGTGGTTTTTAGCTGCTTGCTGGGGATAGTTTTATGATGGAAAATGTGTATTTGCAGGGTGTTGAGCGTGGTCACTTGTTGTTATTGTATATCTTTAATATTTAATTGTACTTCAAGTGTAAAGTGACACATTAATAAAGTAGTAATAGTAGTAGTAATAATACTATCACACTGCTAGTCCCCAGTTAAGTATACAGCTTAGTCTAGGAAACCTTCTGTAAATAAGGAGTCCCCTCAGTTGCAATAGTAACATAAAATAAGCTAAACAAAATTAAACAAAGATTGAACAATTCAGTGCAGGGTCGTGACCGTTGTGCCTTCTAGATGTTGTTAAATTACAACTCCCATCATCATTCCTGGCCATTAGCTGTGCAGGTTGGGACTGATAGGAGTCCAGCAACATCTTGAGAGAACATTGGTTATCCCTGGGTCAGTGCAACATTGTCACACACTATGTATGATTTCCAGGTTTATGATCGGATCCTTTCCATTTCCTCCCGAGAGGATGAGACAATTGAGTTGGAAAAACCTGTAATGGCAGAAGGTAATGTAGAGGTTTGGCTCAATTCCCTCTTGAAGGAATCCCAAGCCTCATTGCATCTTGTGATTCGACAGGCAGCTGCAAGCATCCAGGAAGCAGATTTCCAGCTAATTGAATTTCTTTCTTCTTACCCTGCCCAGGCAAGTTTCTTTTTCCTTTTTAATATTTTTTTCTAAAATATAGGTATGGGATGATGGTTCTAATTTTTCAAAGGTTGTGTTTCATACCCAAAACATATACATATACACACAAACACTAGGTTTTGATTTGTGTGAAACAGTATTAATTCTCTGCCTTACAAGTGTCAAACTTAGAAATATATATGCTTTTTGGAGTTTCTGTCTCAGTAAACAGTTCTCAGTTAATTCCTCTTTCATAAATCACTATCTTTTAAGGTAAGGAGCTTGGAGAATTATTCATAAATATTATTCATAAAAAGAATAATGAGGGGAAAAAAACATTCCTGGAAAATTCCCTCGAATTAGCTGGCCTCAGGGTTTAAGCCGTAGCCCCCTCTTGGATCCTTGGAGTGGATTTTGGTACAATTCCAGCTGGCATAGGGATGATTGAGTCACAATTAAAAATACAAAACCAAGCGATCAAGACACTATGAATTATTTTATTTCTTAAAAGTATTTCTAAACCACTTAATATTTTAAATTTTTCTAAGTGGTGTACAAATAATACAAATCAACATAAAAGAATTGGGGTGTGAAGCCAGCTTCAGGTACTGTACTGATTTAACAGCAATCTGCATAGCATTCACCATGGTTAAATTTGGTGCCAAGGTACTTTAGCCTTTAACAGTTACTAAGGCTGGACAAAGTAGGAAGAACAGGAGAATGAGATACTGTTGTCCACTCTCCACCCCTTTAACCATGGATATTTTAAAGTCCATAGATGAGCTGAATTTCTGCTTTGAAAGCATCTTATTCATTGGTGGATAAACAAAAAGGGCTTTTGAAGAGCTTGACTCTTGAACACCACAAAATGTTTTCAAAAATTACTTCTTAAGGTTGGCTTGCTGGGAATTCAAATGATCTGGACCCGAGATGCTGAAGAAGCTTTGACGAATGTGAAATACGATAAGAAAATAATGCAGAAAACTAACCAGTTTTTCCTGGACCTCTTGAACATTCTGATAGACATGACTACAAAAGATTTGAGTCCTGTGGAGCGCATTAAATATGAGACACTGATCACAATTCATGTGCACCAACGGGACATATTTGATGACCTGGTAAAACAACTTATTATTAGTTGTAAATAACCATTGGGGGAAAGGAGAAGTATATTTAATAGGGTATGTTTATTATATGCAATCAATAAATATTATAACTGAGGTTCTAAAATCTTATTTGAGGATGTCTTGGATGACCAGTCGTGGTGGACTTTTCACGATTACTCTGTGTTTGCTTCAGCTTCCCCCAGGATTTTTGTCCTCATATATAGGGCTTTGCTGTCTCCTCCTCCTTCCTATTCCTATTCCTATTGGATATATTACCTGCCCTTCACCCAGAGGTCCCAGGGCTGGTTACAAAAACACAATTAAAAAAAGTCAAAAACATTCTACACAACATTGCAGAAAATACGGTGGGCCCTAAAAATACACTCTCAGATGTCGAAGTTAGTTAAAGAGGTGCGTCTTCAGCATTCACCAAAAGTTGTACAATGAAGTTGCCAGATGCACCTTGCTGAGGAGGGAGTTCCACCACTTAGGGGCTGCCACAGAGAATGTCCTCTCCTGGTCTACCACTCCTTGAGCTTCTGAGGGTGGCGGAACTACCAAAAGGGCCCCCTCTGCTGATCTCAACACCCGAGAGGGTCTGTAGGGAAGGCGGCCGTCTTCCAGATATATGGGACCTAAGTCGTTTAGGGCTTTATACACTAAATGTGATCACCTTGAACTGGGCCCAAAAACAAACTGGCAACCAATGCAGCTGTTTTAAAATGGGTTATATGAGTTCTAAAGAGAACCCCCGCCAGTCATCTGGCAGCTGCATTTTGGACCAGGTGAAGTTTCCGAGTCGTCTTCAAGGGCAGCTCCACGTAGAGCTCATTGCAATAACCCAGATCTGCCTCTTGTTATGCTAAGCACAGCTATCCGTATAATCTTGTTCTCAGCAAGAGTCAATAATTTCAAGGCTTTTTCTACAGCCAGGACGCAGTGAGCCTTCTATACTTTCTCCAGCCCCACTAGAGTGTTCAGCTGTGAAGCAGGACAAATCTGCTGCAGCTTTAATAGTTTTAATAACTGTGTATAGAAAAGGGAATTCAGGTGGACATAGTTCATATAGGAATGGGAAAACTGCACCTCTTGAAAAGCCTCTTATGAAGTATATGCTGTCCCTGGTTACAGGTGCCTCTGGTCACCTGAATGCCCTCTGATCTGGTTGAATGCCATTCATTCTGTGTTACTTTGCAAAATTACAACAACATTGGAGAAGGCTAAATTCGGGCATGGATGAGGTTTCTGTTTGAGAATTTGGAGAACTATCTTCCTTTCCCCCTACAGCAGTATACTAAGTGTCATGAGCCAGTGCAGTACATGAGTGTGAGACTAAGCCTAAGGAGATTTGAGTTCAAATCTCCATCAGCCATAAATCTCACTCACTATGTGGACCAGTTACTTTTTTTTTTTTTTAGCCTTCACAGGAGTTTTGCAAGAATCAATTTGTGGAGGAGGAAATGCCCTGAAAGAAGGGCAAGATATAAATATTTACTCTTTTAAAAAGGCTGCCTAACCTTTTCATTCCTTAAAGCCATTTTCCACATAGCAGTTTGGGGGCTTTAAGTGTATTGCATTTTCATCTTCTTCTCCGTTCAAATTACGTAAGGAGAAAGACCAAAATAAATAATTATGGTCAAATGTATGCTGGTCTTTCAGTTTTGTAAAGACCAAATCAAATTCTTTCAAGGGCTAATTTTGGCTTGTGGGTCACAGGTAGACAGTCTCTGAGCATAACCTGTACATTGTCCTGTCATGTTATATTCTTTTGTCTTCAGATTAGGAGAGTGAGCTTCATGATATCTCTGCCTGGTTAACTGGATCTTTTTCTCATTATTACAGGGTGGGGTTTGGTTTTTTTGGCTGCTATTCATGGACAGCTGCTTTGGCTTTAATAATTATTTTAAATAACATATGCTAAGATCAAGGCAGCAGCAGATTTGCTCTTATACTTCTATGTTTTAAAGCCTTATCAGAGTAAGTTTATTAGGATAAAACTAGAGTAGCTATTTACAAAGTATGCCAAAAATTACTTAAATTACTTACTTTTGGTTTTGCAATATTTGCCTTCCATTGTACATCATGCCCTTGCCACAAAGGTGTTTTGGGTGTCGATAATTTTTGTGTGCGTGTAAAAGTAGCTGCTTCCAAATGATGAACTGTATGTGTGTCAGTTTAGCTATTTTATTTAGCTTTTGGTCTATGACAACATGATCTCTTATCCCTAGTGTCGTATGCATATCAAGAGTCCTACAGACTTTGAGTGGCTGAAGCAATGCAGATTTTATTTCAATGAAGATGCAGACAAGATGATGATTAACATCACAGATGTGGCCTTCACATATCAGAATGAATTTTTGGGCTGTACAGACAGGCTTGTCATCACACCTCTCACAGACAGGTGAGAGATACTTAGGTCCTTCAATCTGCTTGAAGGATTATATACTTTGTATGCCCATTTCATTGTCCAGCATATTATTTGGGAGTCTTGTTCTGTCTTACTTAGTAGAGCATTACCTTCAGGGTTTGTGCAAAGTTTTGAAATCAAGGCAGAAAAGAGGTTTTCACTATAACGTGCCAGTTTTTTAGAAGTACTGGTGCATTCACATTAATCTTCAGTCATCTTGTTTCACTCTCTGGAATTCCAGTATATGGTTGCTGTCTTTAATATATTTCTAGAAATTCAGGGAACTCTGAAAAAGGAAGGAGAGGGTTTGGACTCCAGATTCCAAAAGTCTGACTGCTGGATCCATTTCAGAACCATCTAGGCTTCAACATATTACACCAGGGCATAATGACCCAAACCTCTATGGATCAATTTTTTCACATGCTCAGTGGTTACTGGATTAATGCCAGAACAGATTTTGGTGCATCTGCTGATCGCTTTTTAAAAAAATTATTATTGCTTTATTAGAGTGATTTAAAAATGAACTTCAAATATTGACACCTTTGTTTTATTCTTCAATTTATGTATTAAGTGTGTATTCGGTCTTTCCACCTAAGATAGCTAACTGTAAACATAAAATAAAGATTTAAAAGTTGGAAAAACATCAATATTATCTTAATAAGCCAGCTTTTTCTGGAGTTGTTACTATTCTGACAGATGAATCATTACTATATATGCCTGTGTCTGACTAGAATAAAAATACCCAGTAAGAGAGGGCAATATCTGTTTCTCCCTTGATATTAGCTTCTGCATTTCTTAGCTACCGTACATAGTCATTTCTCATTATTCTGGCTTTTTGCATGTAACTGACTTTTAAGCAGACCTGGTGGCAGCAGTCAACCAAGCTGGGCATTGGCTGAGAACCCCAATGGCTCAAAAGAGTCCCTCACCAGCCCAATCCAGCTGTTTTGACACTTACCATTCTCCTTATCAGGTTTCACCACTCTTTAGTGGTGGTTGAGTGATAGTGCCACTTTTGAATGGGAGCCAAGCTCAGTTTGCCATGCCCATCCACCATTTTAATCTGCCCAAAAATGTAATGTCCCAGTCCATAGATCTATGGAATGTGGTGGGGTATGTGCATGTTGAGGGGGTAGTGGGGGTAGTGGGGGGCCATGCCGAGGGTCCCATGAAGTCCAGCAGCAGTCCTGTTTTTATGGATGTTTTTATCAAGTTCCTTTTCTTGTAGGTGTTACATTACATTGGCTCAAGCTTTAGGTATGAGCATGGGAGGAGCACCGGCAGGCCCTGCAGGAACTGGCAAAACAGAAACAACGAAGGACATGGGAAGGTGCCTTGGAAAATACGTTGTGGTCTTCAATTGTTCTGACCAGATGGATTTTCGAGGACTGGGAAGAATTTTTAAAGGTCAGGCTTTATTTTATTTTTTTTGCAATGGAAACCATGACTTTTGATAAAATACAATGTTTATTTTCAAGTTGGGATGTAGTGAATGTGTGTGATATTTGCTCTTAGATGTGAAAATGAGTGATTACTTACCTTGCCAAATTATATGTATTTAGGGTTATTCATATTTGCATGTTTACAAAAGACAGCTTGTGCAACCAACCTTTTCAGTCCTTACCTCCCCACTGTAGCCCCTGTAAGTCCTGAAAAGCTTGTCCAGAGGCTTGGGAAGGGGGCTCCTGAACATTTTGGGCAGAGGAACTTTGTGAGAATGTCCATAATGTACGATTCCTCTGATTATTTTGGGCAATTCCGCATATCTACTGCAGTCTCTTATGACACATCCTGCAATATTCAAGAGGGCCCTCTGACTCCCTAGAGCATTATTTCTCCACTGGTGGGGTGCCCCCTCCAGGAGCGTATGAAGATCTCGGGGGGCATGAGTGTTTTCAAAAATATGTATAAGTAAAATTTGAGTAAATATTTTTAGATAATTATGTACTTTTGATTCGTTTTTATTATTGAACCTCAAATTTTATTTATCACTAAACGTCATGATATTTCAATCCTTTTGAATTAAAATAAAGCCATTAGGGGAGCCTAGGAGCATGTGGGATTTTTATGTTAGCCAAGAGGGAGCACGGATTACAAAGGTTGAGAAACTGCCCTAGAGAGTAATCCAAATGGTGAGAAACCAGTGGAGGGGGGGCAGCGGCAGCGGAGGAGCCAGCAGAAAGCTCAGTGGTATCCACTTCCCACTCAGGAGCCACTGACCCAGCTGAGCACCAGCTCTATCAGAAGCTGCATGCACGAGCGGGAAGGAAGAAGCCAGCTTCCATGAATCAGCCTCCCAAGGAGTAAGCGTTCCCTGTAGACTCCCATTACAATATTTTTATTCTGCTGGCCTTTTGTCTGGCAGAGATTTCAGCTGGATTGGGACCTGTGGGAAGGCTCCGAACGTAAGGAGGATCTCGCTTAAGTCCCTCCCGGGTCCTCCCCTGCCACGCCTGTTTTTGGGGCTACTGTTGGTTCTTTGTCCTCTGGGCTGGTCATCCCTGGTGGAACCCTGGCGACACCAACAGAGTCCCGGTGGCACCACAGCTCAGCTGTGGCGGAGAGCTTCCGCTGGCAGAACCTGACAGCATCGGGAGCTTGCCAGCTCTGCCAGGGGGGCACTGTATCTAAATCCCCCCAGCCCAGCAGAAATATGAGTTGGATTGCACCCCTAGAGAGACTTTTCTGGGGGTGCAGGGGGGAGAGGGAAGGGAAAGGAAAAGATTGGTTGTGCAAACTGTCTTCTGCTCATACAACATTGGATTCAACTAGGGATGGAAGAATCTGTCATTTTCGGCTCTCCCAGTTTCTCATTTTCCCAATCTGAAGTTCAGTTCTCCACATTTCTGCAGCAATTTTCAATTTTGTTTTTTTTTAAAAAAATCCTTGTGAAAATTCTTCATCATTTTAGAGCACGTTTCTCCTAATAAACACATTTTTCTATACAGTTGTGATTAATGTACACATTTTGGTAAGCAATTTGTCCTAATATAATTCCTTTTTGTATGCTATTTTCACTAATATATACAGTTGTATGCATACGTTCTCCCAATACAGGCATTTTTGCAAACATTGGTTGGAGAACTGCATTGCAAAATTTGGGCAAGTGCAAATTTCGAAGATTGGCTGTGTTCTGGTTCTCATATTGTTTCAGAAAGTGCAAATTTGATAGCTACAACTGTAGACGCGAATTGAATTGAATTTCTTCTCCATCTTTAGCTACTGTACTTTCACTAACATGAATATTGACAATCCTGTCAGTTTGTGGATGTGGCGAATAAGATGTTCCTATTCTCAAGTGTGTCTGAAATCTTTGATGAATCACTTCTCATTTAGTTATTGCTGTTGACCTCATTTCATCAGAGAGGCAGGAGGCAGTAGCAAGATTCTTTGCAGTCAGGTTCAATAACTGGAAAAGTGCCAATTACATCACATAACAATAGTATATAGGTGGAAGGAACCCTAGTCCAATAGCATGCCCAATGTGACAGCGACCTACCTCCCACCTCCAGGCAACTTATACAACCATCCTAGAGTCTGAAAGTTTATTTTATCTGGTGGTGAAAAGTGTATATAAGAAGCATTTGAAACTGAACACCAATTTTGAGTTTGCCTTCATTAGGACTTGCTTCAAGTTAACCTTACAATTCTTGAAAAGCCTGTGCTTCAAGGTGTCCTTTACCTCTAAATCATGTAAAATGAGCACAGCATTAGCTTCTTTTAACCTAAAGTTTTGCTTTGATTTAAGGTCTTGCTCAGTCTGGATCCTGGGGGTGCTTTGATGAGTTTAACCGCATTGACTTACCAGTGCTGTCCGTTGCTGCACAGCAAATTGCAGTTGTTCTGACATGTAAGAAGGAGCGCAAGAAGAGCTTCATTTTTACTGATGGTGATAACGTGGAAATGAATCCTGAATTTGGACTTTTTTTGACAATGGTAAGCATGCTGTTGATGTATGATATTTGTTGGTTCAGTGGAAGTGCAGTACTTGTAGTCTCTGTGGTTAATTCATGAAATGTGTGTCAAGGTTGAGGTTTGACAGGAAGTTCCAACACTGACCAAGGAGTCCCACCCTATACTCCAGAAGTACAGAGGGGCTCTCTGACCTTTGTTGATAGAAAAGTATTTAGGGCTTTCTTGGTTGTCCTGCCCTTTATAACTAGGGCGTAAAATGCAGCTTATTTGCTCTGGTTTTTAGCACAAATGGCAGAAATGCAGTAAATGAAGGTGAACCACCGGTGAGGGACTTCTGGCCTGTGGGCTTAACTAGATCCAGTACGGGGTCCCAGTTAGGCCCATGAGGCCATTTCCCCCAAACCACGCCCACCTGCCTCACACCTGATGTCTTGTGTGACATCGGGTGTAGGGCAGGTAGAGACGAGGCTGGAATTGCTTGCTCTAGAGAGTTCCCCATTGGGAACACCTTAGTGCAGCTGATGGGGATTGCTCTCAATGCTGATTAGTCTGCAGAAGAGAAATGTTCATCTGTAGGTGCAGTTTGAATCCATACTGTGTCCACAATTGGTCTTCAAAGGGGCTCCCCCTCAGAACCTGTCAGCTCCTTTGGAAAGTGTGGGTCCATTTGAAGTCATCACCTGATGTCACAGTGATGTCAGAAAGAGAGGCCTTGCCCACCTGTCAGAGTTTGCCCAAAGGGGGTGGGGGGAAGGTAAGTCTCCCAACCCTGCTCTAAACTGTTGAAGAAAGACATGTAAGGGAGCCTGTGGTGAAGTGGATGGGTATTTTAGGGCTGGAGTTGAGGATAGGATGTCAATTACAAATATACACATACCAGTTTTGTATGTAGAGTGATACTTGTAAAGGAAATTCTTTGCCTCTTCAACTTGCAATTATGAGAGTGATGTGAACAATAGTAGTAGCAGTCCAACTGATAACTAACATCTGATAAATCAGAATCCTGGGTATGCTGGCCGTCAAGAGCTGCCTGAAAATCTGAAGATCAACTTCCGCTCCGTGGCAATGATGGTTCCCGATCGGCAGATCATCATTCGTGTCAAGCTAGCTAGCTGTGGCTTCATTGATAATATTGTGCTTGCAAGGAAGTTCTTTACCCTGTACAAACTCTGTGAGGAACAATTATCCAAGCAGGTAGGAGTGGCCATGCTTGGTGAAAAGCTTTATTCTACCCACAAGCTTCAGTAGCCTTCCTAACTGTTGTAGTCAGCAATGTTGATTGCGTTTGTTTTAAAATATTATTTGGGGTAAAAATACTTAACATCAATCATTACATTTTAACAGAACCTTACATCACCAACTTTGATCAAATTAAATAGAATAGGACCACTTAAAATAAGGGATGGGGTGGGGAGAGAGGAGGAGAGGGCAGAAGCCAAGAAACTAACTCTGCCTATGGATATGAAGCATTGAATAGATATGTAATGATCAAATTACACCCAATACTGCATAAGGACAGAGGAGACAATCTGTTCTTTAGTGTTGGTGGTGCTATAGAACTACTGTGCTCAAGGAAGAGCGTACCAAGGAATAAAAATAAAGTTTTACTCCAATTGAAAGTGAACTAGTCCTTTGGCAGGAGGGGATTTGAAAGAGATATAGGTAGAGATATAGATGGAAGACACACTTCACCAGCAGGGAAAATTCTTTACATTTATTTTTAAATATTACCTTTCTGCAGGGGTGTTCTGGTGGAAAAAAAAAGAAGAAGGGAAAAAGACCCTGTTTTTGTGGAAGACTTTTAAAAAAATATCCTGGAAAAAATGCTTTGTTGCACAAAAGAATGAATATGCTTTTTTTACAGGAAGCGTTCTTTTAATATATTTTTTAAAATTCTTTGTGCAGGAGTGCTGCTGCATGCCTTCAGGAAAAAAGGCACCATAATTAAACATGAAACTCAAAGAAGCATTTTCTTCTGGGACGGTTTAAGAATAAATTTTATTTTTGATTTAGAAAAATATAGCACTGGTGCATTTCATCAGTAATAACAACAACAACAACAACAATAATAATAAATGCCAGTCAAAATGTTTTACTTCTGTTTTAAAAATTAAAAATGTATATGGACTGCCTTCAAGTAATTTCTGACTTATGGGGACCCTCTGAATAGGGTTTTCATGGTAAGTGGTATTCAGAGAGGGTTTACCATTGCCTTCCTCTGAGGCTGAGAGGCAGTGACTGGCCCAAGGTTACCCAGTGAGCTTCATGGCTGTGTGGGGATTCGAACCCTGGTGTCCCAGGTCATAGTGCAACACTCTCGCCACTACGCCATTACCTGCTTTCAAATTCTTGCTCGTTCATGAAGCTCACTGGGTAATCCTGTCACTATCTGTCAGCCTAATGTAACTTACAGGGTTTGTGAAGATAGAATGGGATAGGAAGATGACTTGTCTTCGTTGGAGGAAGAGCAGGACACACCTGTAATAAATGGAAATATGAGGGCATCAAGTGTTTTTGAAGGATGCCTAAATCTCCCTGGAAAAGCACCCTAATTTGAGGGCATTTTCTTGCCTGTTCACAACCCTGATCCACTGTTGCTTTGGTGCTCCTTTTAGAGAATTTTTTCCCTTCGCCCACCCAGTCAGGGATCTTGTAGTGAATCCGATGATGTCATGGCATTGTGCAGTCAATCAGATTTGGCTTTTGGGCTACATGATGGTTATGTAACAAAGGAGAAATTAAACCTGACTGTTCAGTGCATGAAAAAGTGTCAGTGGGAATTAATGACGTTTTATGATAGCCTGAAGTTCATGAGGGCAATTATGGTGGGACCAAACCTTCATTATCTTCTAATACATGTTGGTCATCTCCTTCCTATTCCTTGGTGGAGATTTCTAAAACAAGGACTGGATGTCCAGAATCAGACCTTAGAACAACGTTATCCGACATTCTTAATTTTCTTCAAAGATTAGAGCAATTTAGCTTTGGTGAGAACTTGTACCACTTTTGCTTCCTTCTCTAAAACTGACCTCTTCCTAGGTACATTATGACTTCGGACTGAGGAATATATTGTCAGTACTGCGAACTTTGGGAGCTGCCAAAAGATCAAACCCCGATGACACGGAATCCACTATTGTAATGCGTGTCTTGAGAGACATGAATCTTTCTAAGCTGGTAAGCCTGAAATAGACATGCCTGTGCACTAAAAACATCTTGGGGGGCTGTTCTTCACGTGATCCTCAGGTGAAGCAGACAGGGTGTGAGCAGCCACTGGGGTTTGGCATGTCATTGTCCTGCCTCCCCGATGATGCTGGGGCCATCATAGGCTGGATGCCTGCAAGTGATGCTGGGACTGGGCATCAGGAGTCTTGGGGCTGCCTGAATATGGACTGGGGCTACTGGCTTGGCAGGGAGACTATGGGAGTATGGCTAGCCCAGATATCCAGAGGTATGTAAGCCTCAGCTAGAAACAATGTGCTGGGAAGAAGGTGGAGGAGCGCAGGAGCATGTGCAAGGAGGGTAAGAATAGGAGATTGAGCAAGAACTAGGAAGAAACAGAGGAGACTGGCAGTGCAAGAGATTAGATAAGAGAAAGGGAACACTGGAGATGACAGATACAGGGAAGAGCAGGGGCATAAAGTAGAGAAAACAGGAAGGGAGGAAAAACTGAGGCTGGAGAACAACAAATCCACCCATAGGAGGAGGAGCAGGAGAGGAAAGTTATTGAAATCATATATTGGAGCTGTGGGAGTGGGCACCTCTAGGCCAGCCATCTTGGAGAGGCCCCATCTGCATTATACATTTAAAGCAGTATTATACCACTTGAAACAGTTATGGCTTCCCCCAAAGAATCCTGGGAACTGCAGTTTGTTAAGAGTGCTGAGAGTTCTTAGGAGACCCCTATTCCCCTCACAGAGCTACGATTCCCAGATTTGCCTGGGAAGAGGGATTGACTGTTAAACCACTTAGGGAATTCTAGCACCATGAGAGCCAACATGATTTCCTGGCTCCGGCACACTGTATATAGATTGGGCCCCCTACATTCCTACCCACCTCCCGAAAATCTGTTGATAAGAACTGCTGCTTAGGTACATATATTATCAATATGAACAGTTATTTTGAATCCCTGATAGTAACAACAACAGACAAAAAATGATCAAAGTATGTGTGGCTTCACAACATTGTTGACAGAACCCACTCATAGCCTAACTTAGTTCACAGTGTTGTTGCAAAGATAAAAAGGGGGAGGGAGAACTCAGGAAGAAAAGTGAGGTGTAAATGTATGTCATATTCACAAATGATGCAGTAAGGGGAGAAAACATGCACAATGACAGCCCCCAAATTGCTTAATGGCAACTTTCCACAGTCCAGATATTTTACAGCAAATTACCAAACCTTCCCTTAAAAAAAAAAAAAGTAAGCTAAGAGTCTGGGACCCCTGCTGGCCTTTCTGTCACTCTGTCGGTGGCCCTGTGAGGGTAAGAAGAGTCTCCTAACAACTCCTTAACAAACCACAGTTCCCAGGATTCTTTGGGGGAATCCATGACTGTTTAAAGTGGCATGACAGTGCTTTAATGAATAGTGCAGATGCTTCCAGAATCACAAAGCCCTGGAATAGAACCTCCAGACAGCAGTCCTGTTAATAAGAATTACTGGAATAATGGGATCTTTATTGTGGAAGCAGGGGAGATATCCCTTAAAACTCCTAGGAAATACTGTATTATCCGGCAAGGGGAGCAGTTCTTTACTGCAGGGAATAAAAGCTCATGTTTGTTTGAAAAGATGTGTCCTCTCACGACTTGTGGGAAAGGATAGAGGTGAGGGCTTTGAGGTGCTCCTCCTTCCAGAAGCTGTAACACTGAGGAAAAGGCTTTCTCTGTCATGGCACCCAGCCTCTGAAATGCCCTTCCCAGAGAAATTTGCCTGTTGCCCACTCTAATGTCTTTCCAGTGCCAGATGAATATCTTTTTACTTTTCCAGGCCTTTTTAAGTTATGGCTGAGTTTTTAGGTTTATCCCATTGCTGTGATTTTATCAGGATTTTTTTTTTGCTTTCCTGTTTTTGTTAATATTGTTTTTGGGGTATATTTTACATTTTTGTTGTTAATATGCTTATTTCTGTTAGTTGCCTTGGAAATAGCAATTCTGTAGGGTGGCATATCAAATGAGTGAATGAATACTTTGTGCAAATTCTGTCATTTGGTCTGTTGGAATGCTGAATGGAGAAATAAGTTAGAATAAGTAAGCATTTCTTCCTTTGTCTTAAATTGTGCTTTCAAAATAAATTCTGCAACAGACAGCTACTTTTCCTTTGATTTGCTTAAACAGCTGTGAGTGTTAAACTACTGTTCTGTTGATGAATGAGCATTTCTCTATCTTTTCCTGGCTTTTTTACTTTTGTCTTCCTCCTTCTCTTCAACCATTTTCCACAGAGTTCGTGAAACAGTTTTTTCACCCACAATACACCCATCCCTATATCCATCCTGGTGTTATCAATGAGATCAGCAAAAGCTGGAAGAACCAGCACTTTTTCTTAAAACATTTTCCAAGCACTTCAGATATATTTATTTAGAGCATTTGTACCCCACTCTTAAGCCAAGAAGGCTCCCAGAGAGGCTTACCTTTGGTCAATTAAAACAAGACAGTCCCTGCTTGCAGGCTTACAATCAAAAAGACACATCACCAAAGGGAAAAGGAACAAGGAGGGAAAAGGGGGGAGAAAAAGCAAACTTGGGTGCCAATTCTTAAAGTGAGATAGTAGTTCATATAATGACGAGCTGTAAAGGAAACAGTTCAGGGGCAGGACAAACCTGATGGAACTGGTCTTTCTGCAGGGCTGCTTCCCATCTCTCTCACTGAAGCAGCCTGTTGGAATGGCTGCTATGAGCTGACAGTTGAGGGAGAGGAGGCCTGATGGAGCTGACCTTTCAGCAATAGGGTTCTTGTGCCACATCCTTCCAGACCTCTTCATTTAATGCCTCCAGACTTCATCATTTTCAACCTCTTCATTTAACGCCCCCAGACTTTGAGTTTTTTTGAGGCGTTTTCCTTACTTTGGCTGTTTTACTTTTTCTTGCACTGTTCTTTCTCTTGCATGTCAGTGTTCCCCTTTTCCCTCTCCAGGCTGCTGAGCCTGGAAACTCTGTAGTATCTGTGCCAGCAATGCAATGGAAATGTATATATATTGGTGAGTTAAGGCTGTCTTCTGTAGTACAAAATAGTGACTTATTTATTTATTTATTTTTATTTATTTAATTACATTTCTAGACCGCCCTATAGCAGAAAGCTCTCAGGGCGGTGTACAACAAATAAAATCACAATTAAAATATGAGCAAGTGTGGAAAATATATATATATATATAGTACAATTATAAAACATTAATAAAATTGCCATTGAGATTTATAAATTAAGATCATATTAAGTTTAGAATGTTAAATTTAAAATATTTAAAAATTTACAAAATTTAAAAAGCCTGGGCGAAAAGGTAAGTTTTTACCTGGCGCCGAAAAGCTAACAGAGAAGGCGCCAGGCGTATCTCATCTGGGAGGGCATTCCATAGTTCGGGGGCCATCACCGAGAAGGCCCTAGATCTAGTTGTTGATCTCCGGGTCTCTTTATGGGTTGGGACCCGGAGAAGGGTCTTCGACGTCGAGTGTAGTGAACGGGTAGGTACATAGCGAGAGAGGCGCTCCATCAGGTATTGCGGTCCGATGCCGTTTAGGGCTTTATAGGTAAGAACCAACACTTTGAATCTGGCCCGGAAACATATCGGTAGCCAGTGCAGCTGCGCCAGGACAGGTGTTATATGGTCAAATTTCTTTGTCCCAGTGAGAACTCTGGCCGCAGCATTTTGCACTAGCTGAAGTTTCCGAACCGTCTTCATAGGTAGCCCCACGTAGAGTGCATTACAGTAGTCCAATCTAGAGGTTACCATAGCATGGATAACTGAGGCAAGATGCTCCTTGCTCAGATAGGGTCGTAGTTGGGCTACCAGCTGAAGCTGGTAGAATGCATTCCGTGCCACCGAGGCTACCTGAGCCTCAAGTGACAGGAGCGGATCTAATAAGACCCCCAAACTACGTACCTGTTCCTTTAGGGGGAGTGTAACCCCATCTAGGACAGGTCGAACGTCAACCATCTGGGCAGAGGGTCCTCCCACCAACAGCATCTCAGTCTTGTTAGGATTGAGTTTCAGTTTATTAGCTCTCATCCAGCCCATTATCGCGGCCAGGCAGCGGTCTAGTACATCAACAGCCTCACCTGACGAAGATGAAAAGGAGTAGTAGAGCTGCGTATCATCAGCATATTGCTGGAAACGCACTCCAAAACTCCTGATGACCTCACCCAGCGGCTTCATATAGATATTAAAAAGCATGGGGGACAGAACTGAACCCTGCGGGACCCCATATTGGAGTACCCAGGGACTCGAGTAATGTTCCCCCAGCATCACCTTCTGGAGACGATTCCCGAGATAGGAGCAGAGCCACCGCCAAGCAGTGCCTCCCAATCCTAAATCCGTAAGTCGCTCCAGAAGGATACCATGGTCGATGGTTTCAAACACCGCTGAGAGATCAAGGAGAACCAACAGAGTTACACTCCCTCTGTCTTTCTCCCGACAGAGGTCATCATACAGGGCGACCAAGGCCGTTTCTGTACCAAACCCCGGCCGAAAGCCCGATTGAAATGGGTCTAGATAATCAGTTTCATCCAAGAGAGCCTGGAGTTGGCGAGCGACCACACGCTCTAGAACCTTGCCCAGGAATGGGACATTTGCTACTGGCCTATAGTTGTCCAAATTATCAGGGTCCAAGGAGGATTTTTTTAGGAGCGGTCTCACGACCGCCTGTTTCAGGCAGGGTGGGACCACTCCCTCTCGTAAAGAGGCATTAATCACCTCCTTGGCCCAGCCGGCTGTTCCATTCCTGCTAGCTTTTATTAGCCATGAGGGACAAGGATCCAGAGCAGAAGTGGTCGCCCGCACCTGTCCAAGCACCTTGTCCACATCCTCGAGCTGTACCAACTGAAACTCATCCAATAAAACAGGACAAGACTGTGCTCTGGACACCTCATTAGGATCAACTGCTACAATAATGGAGTCATATAGCAGCATATTGTTATTAAGGACCTTAATGAAACTAAGCATTATATTATAGAAAGTGATACTTTTTCTGTTAACATTTTTGTTACGTTTTGGCAGATTGATGAAGATGAACCCTTATTTTTGAGTCTGATTGAAGACCTTTTCCCAAGTATTCAGCTTGACAAAGCGGGCTATCCAGAGCTCGAAGCTGCCATTAGCAAACAGGTAATGATAACAACTGTTTATATACTGTTTTTCAGCTTGACAAATTAAGCTAAATTAATGAATCCATTGGGGAAAAATGCATGGACTGCAAATTCCCAATGGAAAGAAATGAGTGGGTGCTTTGTCAAAAGAATGATTAAAAATCCTAGGAAGGAAATTCTTCACTTTGGTTTATAAATGAATTTGCCAAACAGTACATGCACACACACACAGTCTCTCCCTCCCTCCCTTTCACTCCCCCTCCACAAAACCCAGAAAGCCTATGCTAGGACAGGAAAAAGTGCCATGCACTTGAATCTCATGTTTGCAGGTTTTTTATTTTCCCCTTACTTATCCAAGAAATTCAAGGGTTACAACATCTTTGTATCAGAGTATGTAACTCACAAAGGTTCTTTTATTTTGCCAGCTGAAGGGCAATAGGATTTGTTGAAAGTTCTGACATGCCAGCAAAACAGCAAACACTGTTGTTGCTGTGGCAAATTTGCCGATGGAACTCTCTGGATATGCTGGTGGAACCTTCCGTTGGTGTAGCCTTTTTCACTGGTGAAAATAAACTGGCAGAACGGCTGGGAAAGGGTGGAGTCATGGGCAGGATGGTGTCATTAGAGGGAAAGAGCACATGCCATATACTCATCCAGACCATGTCCATAACCCCAGTGATGGCACAACTGTTCACTAGCCCTGGATGTGGCACAAAGAATTTCCTTCCCATTGACTTAAATGGAAGTGTGAGCGTTTTAAGTGGTCAACAAGCTGTGTAGATCAGTGTTTCCCAAACTTTCCCCCCCATGTACCAGTTGAAAATTGCTGATGATAATGATGTTTCTGCCTGTTGTATCAATCGTAATGCACAGGGCTAGATACTGTATGATTTTTAATTGTATTTTTACAGACATGCAGCAGTGGTCAGCAGAATGAAGCCGTGGTCCCCAGACCACAGTTTAGGAACTCCTAGTGTCAAAGAAATGATCAATAACAATATGATTCTTCATGATCATGGCAGGTTGAAGAGGCTGGCTTAATTAATCACCCCCCATGGAGACTGAAAGTTATCCAGCTGTTTGAAACGCAACGGGTGAGGCATGGCATGATGGCTCTAGGTCCCAGCGGTGCAGGGAAAACTACATGCATCCACACCCTGATGAAATCCATGACAGGTATAGAAAACATGCTCCCTCACAGGATCAGTAGAGCAATGTCTTGTCTTTGGATATAACTGGGACAACATGGGTTAGTATTAAGGAAACATGTTGGATCCCATTATTCAAGTCTTACCCAACTAATAAGTATTTTAAACAGATTCTAAAGATACTGAGGTTTCTTTGTTTTGAGGAATTGTGATGGTATTCTTGACATGGTGACAGGTGTCAAAGTCACTTACGTCCAGTTGTGCCAATGGCATATTCTAGGAAATGGAACAGTTGACGGATAGTTAACAAGGAAGTTGAACCAAGCTCCCTGAAATTAATTGTGTGTGTGTGTGTGTGTGTGTGTGTGAAGAAATTAATATAAATTATATAAAAAAGAAGTCAGTTACTACAGCAGCAACAGCAGAATTGAAACAAATCATTGTTACTAAGGGTTATACAGCTACGAGAGTAGCTGTATACTACAGCGAGCACAGATTTTTCACATTCTGCCATGTTAAATTGAAAATAACCCCTATGCCATTCTGCTGCTTCCCATAGGCTGATTTCAAAACAAAATCTTACAAAACTTATAGTCCTGAAGCATTTGCTTAATAACCCTCTTAAGTTTTCATGGTGATGCACAAAACACTCAGAGAGAATCCAGAGTTCAAAGTGTAAAACAAGAGTAAAAGAATCCAGACCCCTGTTAGACTTTTTTCTATCAGTGGTGTCATAATTTGTTGAAATTAATTAAAAATCAGCCATGTTCACAGAGTACCAGTAATCCTGTTGCTGACCTTGCCCCATACTCTGACCTTCACCTTCTGCACTTTAAAAGTTAAAAAAAATGCCTGGCTGATTTTTAATTGATTTAAGAAATTTAACATTAGAGTCTATTATAACGTCGGCATGCTCAGTAAGAACCAACTGTCAGTGTTCTAAAAGCCAGACTAACAGCTGTTTGGCTTGGCTAGCCAGGGGGCCACACCCACACCAACGTTTATTCCTCTTTAAACAGTAATGGCTTACCCCAAAGTATCTTAGGAAGTGTAGTTTGTGAAGGGTACTGAGAGTTGTTAGGAGACTCCTGTTCCCCTGACAGAGCTCCAATGGCCAGAGTGGTTTAGCAGTCAGCCCCTCTTTCCAGAGAATTCTGGTGATTGTAGTTCTGTGAGTAGAATAGGGTGTCTCCTAACAACTTACAGCATGCCTCACAAACTACTTGGGGAAAGCCATGACTGTTTAAAGTGGAATAAATGTCTGGTGTGGATGTGGCCAGGGACAGCTTTGCTTTAAATTAGGGTGGGAGACTACATGTTTCTGCTGTAGAATAAAAAGGTGAGGGAAATCCTGATAATGATACTGTTAACAGTATTTTTCTTTTGGAAATTAAAGGACTTTCCCTCTGCTCAGTGACCACCCACACAATCTCCCCTCCCCCTCTCCCTCCTTCCTCCTACACTTCCCTCCTCCTCCTCTCCCTGCCCCTCCCCAAGGTCAGTTTCACCTGTCCTAAGCATGATTGCACAGGAGTAAATGCCACTGAACTCAATAAGCAGGCAAATTATCAAACCGACCCTCCCCTCGTCCCCCCTCCTCCCCCCTCCAATTCCTTCCCCCATATGCTCAGAGGCACATGTTACCAAATTCTTCCAGGCTATACAGGGAGTGGATAGGGCTGGGAAAGGCCAACTTGTGTTTGCCTTTTTACAGATTTGTAGGACGGCGCAATATCTCAGAGAGGAGGTCAGATCTTCTGCTCCCCTGGTGCATTCACAATAGCTGCCCAATTTCCCTGCTTTTTAAAGTTTGATAGAAATATCTGTGGGCTCTAGGTATGTTCTTAAACTGCAAGGATTTTTTTTGCCTATTAGTTAATTATATGAAAACTGGAGAGTGTGTGGGAATAGTACCAGTGAATGGATGATGGGAAGAAATCTGTGAATAGGTAAACACTCTTTTATTGTATTAAAACACTTTAAAAAAATGCCTGGCTTCATATACAATAGAAGTTGTCCCACCAGAGTACTGTCAGTGAATATTCAATATGTCCTTTAGCTCCTATCCAAATGGCTGATTTTGGCTAGGTTGGCTGGATACATTCTGAGATGGGTTGGATTGCATGTTAAATTCACAGGATGAATTTAACAAGAGGAATGGATGTCAATATACCCTTGATCCACAGTTTTTCCCAGGGCCACCGTAGTGGATAGCTGGTATGGCTAATAAAAAGATGAGGCATGCTCATTACTGGGAAAGTTTTTTTCCCCTGTGGAAGACTCCCTTCTCCCCTCCCTAAAAGAAGGACTCTGTACTCAGAGTTTGTGATGAAGCTTGCAAGTGAGAAACACTGCGGTGGCAATAGGTAGCAAAAGAAGAGACAAAACTCTTAGCTAACAGCACAGGAAATGCCCATCAAAGCAATTGGAAGGATTTCCACTTAGAAACAGGAAGCTGCCTTATATTGAATTAGATCTCTGGTGCGTTATCTGTGTTGACTGGCAGCGATGCTCCAGGATGTCAGGCAAGGAGTCTTTTGCAGACCTATCTGGAGGTGCCAGGGATAGAACCTGGGACCTTCTGCGTGTAAAGCAGATGGGCTGCCACTGCGCGACATCCCCACTTAACTCCCTTACACCTGACCATGTACATGCAGGCTTTTCAGTTAACATACCACCTTAGTCACAATTTAGATGATTGTCTTTTCAGTGAGGTAATTTCAGTGGGGTAGAGAAAGCTCTATCTTTTCTCCACTGCATGCTTCACCTCCTTTTCCTCTTGTGGAGATGTGAGATTATAAACCAGTCATGAAGAAGAGCAGCCCAGTTGTGTTAGGAATGTTTTGTGTCTACCTTAGATGGTAGTGACCTCATTGCTGACTTCATAATGCCAAGCTTTAAGCTGATAGCTTTTCAAAGTAGCTGTGCATTTTAAAGCCTAACTTTCTTCTGTGCCCCAGAAACAAGACAATATTCTTGGACTCCATAGTTCTTTGGGGATGTTGACAATTGTTAATGCTCACTGGGATTTGCACAAGTTCCGTAAGAACATACTAAAAAAGGTGTTTTTGCCAGAATGACACTGAAGACTTTTAGAGTTGTAAGGGGTAAAATGTGAAGTGGCTTTTGGGACGAGGAGGTGCCCCATGTCAGCTTGAACCAGGGAAAAGGTGGCTGTGGTGGGTTCCTATTGGTTCATGCTTAGAACATCACCAATGCAGCACTCCTAGTTCTCAGAGCAGCTTTGTAATTGTTTTTGAAATGTTCTTTAATGAGATGCAGGATGAATGAGTGCATATAAACACACAGCCATATACACATAATGTAATATATATTTTTAAAAGCTAGCAAGTTCACCTGAAGTAAGAATGAAATGAGGATCAAGTGTGAGAGGGGTACTAGCATCTAATTTAATATGCTGTGTATGTATAAACCAAGTTGTGAGGCAAAGATCACATCTTATGTTTTGGATGGAGAGCCTAAAGCCTTCCAATTGTGGCTAGATTCTGGTTTCTGTCACCACCAGCCTTATGCGAAGGGCCAGATTTGCTCACTATTACATCTCAGTAACAAAGCTAGCTTGTGTGCCTATTGATTTAAGCCCTTTAGATTTCATTTATCCTGTTTGTTTTCCATCTGTATCTTTGTAAGTAATTTTAACATTTTCAAGCAGTACAATCCATTTAAATTAAGTGGACTGCTAGATTCAGGAGCTGGAGATTGACATGTTAGTGTGATGCTATTCTATGGCACCCGAAATCATAATTGTTTTTTAAAAATCTTTTACTTCTACAGACTGTGGGCAGCCTCATCGTGAAATGAGAATGAATCCTAAGGCCATCACTGCACCGCAGATGTTTGGACGTCTTGATGTCGCAACCAATGACTGGACAGATGGGATTTTCTCCACCCTATGGAGGAAAACTTTGAGAGCTAAGAAAGGTACTTAAAATTTGAGTGTTGAGCTTTGATTAAATGAAGAACTGACACCAATGCTTCTGCCTTTCATAGAAAAGGTGCTCTGCCTTTTGCATCAGAATGCTGCAAAACATCCTGGAGACCAGAGTTTCTCCTTCTTGGTTCTGCTTGTTACTAAACCACCCCTGTTCCCTCAGCATCACAGAAGCATTGGTCCTTAGGATCCTGTAAGTGATGGGGACAGGAGGAAATAGCAGGTGAGGTTCGCTTAGAGCAGGAATGGGGCACCTGTGGCCCTTCAAAGGTTGCTTTTCTACGACTCCCATCATCCCTGATCAAGCTGGCTGGGGCTGATGGGAACTGGAGTCTGTCAACATCTGGAGGGCCACAGGTGTCCCACCTGTTTTAGAGGAAGACCATATGTTACTCAATCCCTTTCCCAGTTGTATTTATCGAACTGTTAGGATGATGTTGTGAGGCATGCTATTTTCTTGTGCCATGCACGGAGCTAGTCCCACTCTCTTTACTTTCTTAAATAGCCTGCTAGTCTGAGGTTGAACAACAGGTGTTTCCTTTGAGCCAGGGATAGCTTTCCAAGCTATCTAAAGCCTTTTATGTAAGGTACCTGAATTCCTATATAACTTCCTGCTGAGCAAGGCTTGAAAGGATCAGCTTGTGCACTTTGAATGTGGCCATTGAAAAGGAAATTAATTTTAAAGCCTTTAAGCTGTCTGAGGGCCAAAATAGATATGAAGTTAAATGAAGGCATCTTTGCATCTAACCTGCAGATTTTTTAAACATGCACATGACAATACCTGTGGGGCACAGGGCTGATAATTAATGGGATCAGAGTAGGTGTGATGGAGGAATGTAACCCTTTCCTCTCCTCTTGTGGTCCTGAGGAAAGTCCCATCTCTGAAACTGGTGTTTTCTTTTAAGGAGGGAATTTCTCTATACCAGCAGAAGCTATGTAAGAGAAGATACTATATAATATTATTAACCCTCTCTAGATATAATAACAATAAGGTATAATAACCTATAATAATAATAATAGATAATATTATTAAATAATAGAAGTATTATTAAATAATAGAAGTAAATAAGATATAATAACAATAATATAATAGACAATAAGGGATGCTAAAAAAGAATTTGAGGAGCACATTGCTAAGAACATAAAAACCAACAACAAAAAATTCTATAAATACATTCAAAGCAGGAGACCATCTAGGGAGACAATTGGACCCTTGGATGATAAGGGAGTCAAAGGTGTACTAAAGAACGATAAGGAGATTGCAGAGAAGCTAAATGAATTCTTTGCATCTGTCTTCACAGTGGAAGATATAGGGCAGATCCCTGAACCTGAACTAACATTTGCAGGAAGGGATTCTGAGGAACTGAGACAAATAGTGGTAACGAGAGAGGAAGTTCTAAGCTTAATGGACAATATAAAAACTGTCAAATCACCGGGCCCGGATGGCATCCACCCGAGAGTTCTCAAAGAACTCAAAGGTGAAATTGCTGATCTGCTAACTAAAATATGTAACTTGTCCCTTGGGTCCTCCTCCGTGCCTGAGGACTGGAAAGTGGCAAATGTAACGCCAATCTTCAAAAAGGGATCCAGAGGGGATCCCGGAAATTACAGGCCAGTTAGCTTAACTTCTGTCCCTGGAAAAGTGGTAGAAAGTATTATTAAAGCTAGATTAACTAAGCACATAGAAGAACAAGCCTTGTTGAAGTAGAGCCAGCATGGCTTCTGCAAGGGAAAGTCCTGTCTCAGTAACCGATTAGAATTCTTTGAGAGTGTCAACAAGCATATAGATAGAGGTGATTCAGTGGACATAGTGTACTTAGACTTTCAAAAGGCGTTTGACAAGGTACCTCACCAAAGGCTTCTGAGGAAGCTTAGCAGTCATGGAATAAGAGGAGAGGTCCTCTTGTGGATAAGGAATTGGTTAAGAAGCAGAAAGCAGAGAGTAGGAATCAACGGACAGTTCTCCCAATGGAGGGCTGTAGAAAGTGGAGTCCCTCAAGGATCGGTATTGGGACCTGTACTTTTCAACTTGTTCATTAATGACCTAGAATTAGGAGTGAGCAGTGAAGTGGCCAAGTTTGCTGACGACACTAAATTGTTCAGGGTTGTTAAAACAAAAAGGGATTGCGAAGAGCTCCAAAAAGACCTCTCCAAACTGAGTGAATGGGCAGAAAAATGGCAAATGCAATTCAATATAAACAAGTGTAAAATTATGCATATTGGAGCAAACAATCTTAATTTCACATATACGCTCATGGGGTCTGAACTGGCGGTGACCGACCAGGAGAGAGACCTCGGGGTTGTAGTGGACAGCACGATGAAAATGTCGACCCAGTGTGCGGCAGCTGTGAAAAAGGCAAATTCCATGCTAGCAATAATTAGGAAAGGTATTGAAAATAAAACAGCCGATATCATAATGCCGTTGTATAAATCTATGGTGCGGCCGCATTTGGAATACTGTGTACAGTTCTGGTCGCCTCATCTCAAAAAGGATATTCTAGAGTTGGAAAAGGTTCAGAAGAGGGCAACCAGAATGATCAAGGGGATGGAGCGACTCCCTTACGAGGAAAGGTTGCAGCATTTGGGGCTTTTTAGTTTAGAGAAAAGGCGGGTCAGAGGAGACATGATAGAAGTGTATAAAATTATGCATGGCATTGAGAAAGTGGATAGAGAAAAGTTCTTCTCCCTCTCTCATAATACTAGAACTCGTGGACATTCAAAGAAGCTGAATGTTGGAAGATTCAGGACAGACAAAAGGAAGTACTTCTTTACTCAGCGCATAGTTAAACTATGGAATTTGCTCCCACAAGATGCAGTAATGGCCACCAGCTTGGACGGCTTTAAAAGAAGATTAGACAAATTAATGGAGGACAGGGCTATCAATGGCTACTAGCCATGATGGCTGTGCTCTGCCACCCTAGTCAGAGGCAGCATGCTTCTGAAAACCAGTTGCCTGAAGCCTCAGGAGGGGAGAGTGTTCTTGCACTCGGGTCCTGCTTGCGGGCTTCCCCCAGGCACCTGGTTGGCCACTGTGAGAACAGGATGCTGGACTAGATGGGCCACTGGCCTGATCCAGCAGGCTCTTCTTATGTTCTTATGTTCTTATGATATTTGTAGCTCACACAATTACCATCACACATGCGGAAGATGGCAGCTGTGCTCATAAGCTTCCCATTGGCCCCAGCTCCCACCAGCTAGATATTGGTCAGCAAGGTCTAAAGAGGGAAGCCTGCTCTGCACATATAAGCTGCCCACATTGGGCAATCAGGGTTCAAAATCACACAGGGGGTCTGCATGTGTCGAGTGAGTTTCCCATTTCAGGCCGTCTTCCCTCCTACACATGTAGGGTGGCAGGAATGGGCAACAGGAATGTGACAGAGGGTGCCAGGGCAAGCAGTCACGGCCCTGTCCCTTCCATTGTGTGAGCTACCAATGCCTGAAGAGACCTCCTGCCTTATCTAGAACTTTACATATGGCATGAAAGAATCTGATGAATATTTTTTCTGTAACATGCTGTTCTTCTGTCTGAGAGGTGTGTGATTGCAATTGAGATAAAATGTCAATTTTGAGTTTGAGGGAATTTCTGGTTGGAAGTCAAAGTAGGGTGTCAGTGAAACTCATGTCTGCTGTCTTTCTTTGGTTTGTTTATCCTACCCTTTCTCCAATAACCTCAACAAGTGCTTTAGCTTTACAACAGTTGAGTGCACTAGTTCTGGCTGAAAGGTCGCCCAGTGAACTTCATTGTTTTGAGGGGATTTGAACGTGAAATGTACTTAGCCATGCATGATGTTCCCCATTAGATCACATTGGTTGTACCTAAGAGGTCAGCAGACTGCATTTGTTAAATAAAGAAACGGCATCTTTTGTGTACTGTTATTTATATCCTGTATTATAACCTGAACAGGTATCTTGACCATAATAAATATTATAAATGAGATGTTCTGTATCTCTTAGTCATGGTTAACTCTATGCAATGATGTCAAAGCATTTCAGGTGATTAACCTTGCTTGATGTATTACAAAATAATATCTTTACAAGAAATGCTTTTTTTTTTGTTAACCTTTGGGTTATAGGGGAGCACATCTGGATAGTTCTTGATGGTCCTGTTGATGCAATTTGGATTGAGAACCTGAACTCGGTGCTTGATGATAACAAAACATTAACACTAGCTAATGGAGATCGGATCCCTATGGCACCAAACTGTAAAATTGTCTTTGAGCCTCACAATATTGACAATGCATCTCCTGCCACTGTGTCAAGGAATGGCATGGTGTTTATGAGCTCCTCAGTTCTCAACTGGAGCCCTATTCTTGAGGTATAAATGTCTGCATGAGTTCCATGTGTCACTCATACTGATGAATGTAACTTGTTAATCGCCTTCAGGCCATTAAAACTCTTTTTTTAAATGGAACTGTAGAATAATCTGTAAAGTGCCATGAACATGTGCTTAGCTGGCTAATTTGAATGAGAGTTTGCCATTGGGAATATTGCCTTCATTGGCTTTGTTAGCCTGCTAAATGATTCTGCTTTCATTTTAATAGTTAATAAAATGAAGTCCTGAATCTCACTGGAGTGCTTATCACCACTGAGGCAAGCTTGCTCAGTGGTAGGGATATAGACTTCATCATGCATGTAACTTCTGTAACGTGTTGTACATGGGACTGCCTTTGAAAACTGTTTGGAAGCTTTAGAGGGTGCAGAACAAAGCTTGTCTCCATCTTTGCCCTGGTACTAGGTGGCTGAGGAAGGCTCATATTGGCCAGTTCACAAAACTTCCTAGCCTTTGCTCAGTGACGCTCCCTTCACTGTGCTGATGAGGTGAGTCAATAACTCCATGCTGATACCTAATTTCTCAAGGCCCCATTCATAAAATATATCTTCCTCAAAAAGGGGAAAATCACATGAGTTGGGGCTTCCCAAATTCAGGCACTGGCATGGAGCACCTGGCTCATTCATTACTCACATCACCTGCATGTTTTCTTCACAAAACTGAGGTGAGATGAATTATAAGCTGAGAGGTAGTGATTTCACCAAGACCATGCACTGATCATCATAGCTGAAAAGGATCTTGAGTACAGGTTTCCCATATCTATCATTCTGTGGGATGAATGTGTGATCAAATATGTGTTTCCACATGACCTAAACCAATGCAGTTTTTTAAAGGAATTTCAGCAGTGCCAAAATATGCCTGCTTTTTTGGGGGGGGGTTGGGGTTGGCAGTCCTTGTAACGCTGTTCATTAATTCATTTAACATTGCCCGCACTTGCCTGTGTATGTATGCAATTACACAGATCTGATTGACCACAAAGTCTTCTAATAGAATCTCATTCACTGCCCGATCCTTAATTGGGTGTTATCACTAACATGACTAACACCTAGTCATCACTTACATGATTATGGAAGAATGTGCCTCTTACATAGTCTAAGGGTTTTCTGGAAATTTTTTTTTGTTAATTTCTATCTGATAATCAAAACTGGATACTATTTAGTGCAGCTCCAGTTTAAGCTGATACTGTAAATTCAAAAGTCACTTGGTTGTTCTATCCTGGTTATTACAGGGCTTCCTGAAAAAACGTTCTCCACAGGAAGCTGACATTTTGCGTCAGCTGTACACGGCATCTTTCCCAGACCTGTATCGGTATAGCATCCAGTCTTTAGAATACAAGATAGAGATGCTGGAAGCCTTTGTGATAATGCAAAGCATTAATATGCTGCAGGGCCTGATTCCTTGTAAGGTAAGCCATTCACACTTTTGAAAAATCACTTTGGGAAAACTTGCTTGTTACAGGCAAAACCTCAGTCGTGACTATAACTGGATGTGCCAAGATAAATGTGCAAATATTTCATTAGAATTACTGCTGAGGGGCCCTAGTTCAGTGGTACAACACATACTTTGCATGGCGAAAGTCCCAGGTTTAATCCCCAGAATCTCCGTTTGAAAGGATCATGTAGCAAGTGATAGAAAGAACCCTGCGTGACGCTAATGCCACTGAGATGGGACAGTATTAGGCTGAATGAACCAATGATCTGACTTATAAAAGGCAGCTACAAAGGTTCACATTTGTCATGCTGAGCTTCAACGAATGAGTCCATGTTCTTTATTGCTTTTACCTGGCTGATTAGTCTGGGAGCATAAGGTCATTCTATGGGCACATTTGTGATAAGAGGGGTGTCATTTGATTTAAAAACTCTACAGAAACAGAAAGACTGTGGGGTTCTTCACTATGGTGTAGCAAGGGGTCTCTTCCCTTCAGCAGTGAAAATCATGATCACTTGGTACTGTTTTTATTTTTTTAAAAAAAATTATGTAGTATCTATTATTTGAATACCTATATTGTTAATAAATACATTATATCACCAGCTGGGGAGGATAACCTCAGAGGGAGGCAATGGTAAACCCCCTCCGAATACCACTTACCATGGGGTAGCCGTAAGTCGGGATTGACTTGAAGGCCGTCCATTTCCATCGTACATAAATGTATGGTACACAGTAAACATTAAAACCTCAATACAAATAAAGGATGTACCAAAATACTTTTTGTAGCTCCTTGTGCAATTCAAACTCTTACTTCCTTCAATAATAATAAGGAAGTGACAAGTTTTTCCATTGGTATAAATCAACCTGCTTGAATACATCAAACACTAAAGTACCTGAAGCTATTGAAATACAAATGTCTGATTCCTTCCATAATATCAAGGAAATACATATCCCAACATTCCAGACATACACTCTATCTTGCACAAACTTCAAAAGATATTAATATCAAGAAATATGCAGCCATCTCATTCCTACTCATGCATCAATAATTTTTGAACACAATCAGTATTAAACTGGCCAGTTCCATGGGAGTGTAAGACTGGCAAGGGAGGCAGGTCAAAGTCTGGTAAAAGTAGAGGGCAGCAAGAACAGGACCTTGGATAGTTTTAAGGGGGCTCTGCTCGTTGAAGGCAGATACAGAATATGCTGTCTCTATAAGGAGCTAGAGCCAATTGAAACCTTTAAGTAGGCTGACAAGACCTGGGGTGTGGTAGACTTTGCTTCCTTGGAGTAGCTGGCTGGGTGGTGAAGTGACTCTCCCCTTATTTGCAGTCTGACCTGCAAGGTTGGGGAGACAAAGGGACTGCAGGAGATTCATCCTTTCAGTCAGAGGATGGGGGCATGTCTGTGTTCTCTGGCCAGGAGGGTCCCAAATAAGCTACTGACAATTTTCCTAGAAGCAACCTGAACCTCATTCTCAGCAGAGTCCTCTGCTTCACACTGCGAAGTCGCCAGGTCATAGGTCATGACAAAGTATTATGCTATCATGTGAACACAATTTACAACCATTCTTCAATCCATATTGCATCTATTCATGTTCGGTTTATGTCTTTCCCCTGTAAACTCTAACAAGGGTCTCCAATTGGTGATAAAATTTCCTGTCCTTATCCCCCTCCCTATCTCTTATTGGTAAATATGCTGTTAATCTAAACAGTCTAGCTGGTTCCCATAACTTTATTAGCCAAGCTTTCATAGTAGGCATTTCATTACTTCACCATTTAATGTCTAAAACCAATGGTGCTTTGCTATTCAGGAGCAGGGAGGAGAAATAACAGCAGAGTACCTGGAAAGATTGTACGTCTTCTCCCTGATGTGGAGCGTTGGGGCACTGCTGGAATTGGAAGACCGTCGCAAAATGGAGCACTGGCTTCGGGATCATGAAACTTTAAAACTTGACCTTCCTAACATCCCAGAAGGAAGTGAAGATACTATGTTTGACTACTATGTTACCAATGATGGTTAGTGAACTACTGAGAAATTGCTATGTGTGTCTAATTACTATCTTGTAAAATATTAGCATGAATAAATATTGAAGCTTTGGGGTTCTAGTTTGCTGGAGGTCACATTCAGTGAATGCCAACTGAATTTTGTTTGTTGATGACTACATTTCAGCTTTGAGTTGAAGAGCCTTCAGTATTTGAAATATCTGTGTCATTTCAATTTGCTTCTTGCCTGTCTTGAGCCTGTCAGTTCTAAGGTGCTTTGTTGACGTGACAAGATAGTAGGCTGGTGTGAAAGTAATGATAAACCATAATTTAGCATTATAAGGGTGAGTGCTTTCCCCTTCTCCCCTCTCCAAGGCCAGCTGGACCCAGACAAACTGTTGTTGATCTCAAATATGGTTAGTGAGACAAGCCAACTTCAAACCATAGTTTGTGAAGCTCGCTTGTTTCAACAAACCATAGTTAAGATTAACCACTGATTCAGGTGTCACGCTATACTGAATCTAAAAGGGAGTCAAAAAATCTCTTCCTTATGGTTGCTCCAGAGGAGAGAGGAGCAGGCAAGCCTGAGGTTCTCTGTGCCTTGTCCTTATAATGCTGAACCATGGTTTAGCATTATGTACAAAGCAGGCCATTCATACTTTGTCCTATTCTTTCAAGCTATGCCATACCTTTTATCTTCGTGGGTCATGAATGTCCACCGCACTTAAAGGCTTCACAACTTAGCTCTGTATTAAATTGGACATAGATGGCATTAGAGGTTCCAGTTACATGCCTGCTTTTGTTGATTTCAGTTGGGGAAAGCTATCAAAAATGTCTGTCAGTCTGGTTCTCTTTGACTGCCTTCTTGTGTGCTAATTATACATACATGGCATGCTGAAGGGAAATTCATTGCTTTTCCTTCTGGCTAGGCAAATGGATGCACTGGAATACTTGTGTGGACCAATATGTGTATCCTGCCAGCAACACTCCAGAGTATGGCTCCATCCTAGTGCCAAATGTGGACAATGTGAGAATGGACTTCCTTATCCAAACTATTGCAAAGCAAGGCATGGTAATTGTCTAATATTCTAGTGTGGGATTTTAATAATGCTACTTTACAAATGTTGTCTCTTTATTGTAAGTTTATGAGTCGGTTAGGCTGAAGGATGGTGACATGTTTAGGCAAAAAGTGGGCTCTGTGGCTCAATAGGGGACTGAATGTGGTTCTTCCACATCCATATCCAGTACTAGCCATTGCACTGCTGTGGCTGCCTTTCACCAATAAAAAAGCTTTACTGTAAATTTGCTGTTGCAGATAAGATCTTGGTGCTTCTTCCTGAAAATTGTCAGGCTAGTTTGCCTAGAACTGATTAACCTGTGTGACCAAATATATCAGATATTTAATTGTGCAAATGGTACAATGTGGGTATTATGCATAGCCCTAGAGGCCTGCATTCAAACGTAAGGCTGGTTATTTCAAATCAGCATTATTAATTATTTATACTGTGCCACTATCAGTGTACATGACACCTTACAGAGTGACACGGACAATATAGATAGGTCCCTGCTCTCAAGAGTTTACCAGTCTAAACAAAAAGTGGGGAAATGACAAAGGAAAAGAGGGCAGAATGTGGGCAAATGCCTCTCCTTTTGTTGCCTGTTCTTTTCCCCACTTTTTCTTCCCTCTCAGATTCTACCCTGGTCTTCTTCTCCATCTCAACCCTTCGAATTATTCTTTCTTCCTTCCATCCCTCCTTTCCAATCCCCCTTCCCCTCTTCCAATTCCTTGCCTCCTCAGGCCCATGTCTTCATTCCCCCTTGGCCCCTCTTTCTACCCCATCATGCATAGGCCATTTTACCTGCCCTGGCCCTCTCTAGGAGTAGAGAAGCACTCCTGATAGGAACCAGTGAACCTTCTTCGCCTACCACCTCTCTTGACATTAGACTGTCTCAGATGATCAGTCCCACAAAATCCCTTAGTGTATTACAATATAGATTCTGTGGGTAGTGTCATGCCCGCCCGACCCTCAGGGTCCCGGGATCATGCATCAGGCTCAGACCCCCACCCTTAGGGAAATGAGACTGGAACCGAAAAGCTATTACTTCACCCTTGCCAAGGCTGTGTACGCTCACAACAACCCTGCAAGGTAGAAGGTAGGCTGCCACCACCCCTGTATACTGGTCCACTCAGAGCCAGGGGATCTCTGAGCCCAGAAGGTATATAAAACCAAGGTCCTAAAAGGCAAGAGTCACAGTTACACTCCTTGCCAGGCACCTCTGGTTTAACACTTAAAATCCAAGCTTTTAACTTCTTAACCCTCTTTGGTAGTGAGTGACTGAGTTTGGGTCAAAACACTGAATTTAGAACCACCCCTTCTCTCAAATGAACACACCAGGTTAAATAGAAGTAGCTTTATTAAAATATATAAGTGCACATATCATATAGCAGCAAGTAATCCTTTAAGACCATTCACCCAACAGGGGTTTAGGTTCTTACAAGAGAATTCATACACACAATAAGAAAATAATAAACTAGCTCACCTAACTACTTACATACGAGGTAGTTGGTTGCGTGGCACCTCTCCTAAGAGAGATGGATGTTCAACATAAAGCAATGGAACCAGACATAGGTTGCCTTCCCATAAGCAACCCCAGGAACCATAAGGCAGAAAAGATTTGGAACTCTGGTGCCAGTCAGCATAGGCAGAGAACAGAGAACAAAAGCTGTGGGTCCCTAGCCCTATACTTAAGGGAAAAGGGTCCTAACGGTCCAAGATTAATTGACCAATCAGGAATTGACTGATGTAACTTTCTTCTCGATGTTTCTCACATTTTCGCGCCTTCAGGCCCCCCTCCCAACGGTGTTTTCCAACTGCAAAGGCCAAGGATGACCTTGGGTGCCAGGCACTTGCTAATCAGCAAAGATAAACAGGTGCAGCTTGTTAAGGCTTCTTCTAACCGTCTTCAGCTGGAAAAATGAAACTTAACTTTACAAATTGGCAAGGCTTGTCTTTTCTGACTGTAACCATCTCCCAGAGTCCCTTACTGGGGCCAAAGTGTTGTCATCAGATTTTTGATAACTCATGACCATTACAGGTTCATGACACGCCCCTTTTTGGGAAGATGATGTCAGAACTCTGGATAGTTCTGCGTCATCGCCACAGCAACCAGGGATAAGGGAACAATATACAAAAAAAAATAATATATAAAAAAAAAATCCACCAACATTACACCATATACAACATATATTAAAAAATAAAAAAAAAGAAAGAGAGAGAGAAAAAAAAAAGAACAAATTAATACATTTTTAAGCAAGTGAGCTACTTCTTGACTTATGCCTTTTTAATATATGCTAAATTACAAAATAACAACAAAAGGAAAGAAAAAAAAATTAAGGGACCCCTAAAACACCGAAGAAGAGAAGACTTTATTAAAAAATAAAGAGATAGAATAAAAAATGGGGTGATCCAAAAGCTGGTCCGGGTTCAAAAAAGGTCATAAGCCATAAAATCTTATAAAAGTCCATAAAACATATTAAAAGTGTAAAAGAGTAAAACGAGGTCTAAAAACAGTCCAGAGGTCATCAGAGCCGGGAAATCAGTCCGTGGAATGAGCATGAATCAAATGTCAGTCAACTGGAACAGGTAACCGAGATAAAGCATCTTCAGCAACCTCCACAGCAGGAGTGCAAGTCAAAACCAGGTATTTCCTAGAAATCGGGGACACTTGTAAGGGTGCCTTGGGGTGATCACGTGCATCCCCAAGCCGTTGACAAATATCACAGGACTTTACATATTCTTTAACAGTCTTAGCCACTAAGGGCCAATAAAATTGTTGGGTAACAAAAAACAAAGTCCGTTCCACACCTAGGTGCCCCGCAGTCACAGCATCATGGGCCAGCTGCAATACATCCCGGCGAAAAGATTTTGGCACGACTAATTGTCTGACTGGTTGCCAGTCCGTGAAATTCCCCCCAGGAACATGTTCTCGATAAAGCAAGCCTTTGTCCCAATAAAATCTCACTTTCACAGTCTCTGATAAGGCAGGAGGGCTTCTCCCGGCTTCTTCCCTGCAGTTTTGCAAACTCTCATCCTTCAATAAAGCTGCCCTAAAGGCTTGAGAGCTGGCTGCCGGTAATTTACATTCCTCTGTCTCCCCCACACTGGGTTGCAAGGAGTTTTTTTCCTGTTGTTCGGGCAGGCTCTCAGCTCTCCCCTCTGCAAAGTCACACACTTTAGCACAAGCCATAATTAAATGTTCATTAAGAGAATCAGATTTCTCCGCTTGTAACAAAACGGCCGAATTGGCTTCCTTTTTGCTTTTACAACTGTGGAGGCTTCCCTTCTTTATTAGAGCTGTCTTAGTTCTTTGAGAGCCAACAGGCGGCACTTTGCATTCCATCAGCCCCCCTCTCTGGGCTGCAAAGGCAAACTTTTTTTCCTGTGGTTCAGACAAGCGCACGGCCCGTTCCTTTGAAGCCTTGGCTTCTCTCCCACTACATTTCAAGGTGTCTAACAAAACTTGAGACTTAGCAAGGGCATCCCTCTCCGCCCTACGTTCAGTCTCTTTATGGTGCAGGAAGAGCAGGTCTGTTCCTATCAAAACGTCCCACAAACTATTGGTTGAATGAACTAGAACTCTATGGCGCCCAGTCCAATTCTTGTATGAAAGCACTAGCTCGGCCACACGAGCTTGCACGGCCCTGGGTCCATACGCCGTGACAGTCACTTGTAAGTCAGGGACATATTGCTCTGGCTTCACCAAGTGTTCAGCAACACTGGAGAGTTCTGCGCCCGAATCTACCCGTCCCATGACCTGAATACAGTTAACATATATGGGTTCTGAAAACTGCGTTTGAACCCATTCCTTGCATTCCGATGAAAGAGGTTCTGGACAGTCCCTCCCTTGCAGCAAACCATCCTTTTCTTCTCCCTCTTTGCCCCCGGATATATTTTGTACAACACTCACCGACAGGGCTTTAACAACTGGTCCACGAGGGGTCTCAGGACGGTCTTGTGAATTTGGGGCAGAAAATACAAAATCCGATTCTGCTCCTTCATTCTCCTCGGCTGACGACCATGAAGAAAGTTCAGGAGGTTCCGCTCCAGGGGACGTTAAGTCTCTCACACGTGCAACTGGAGCAACCTTTGGGTTCTTCCTTCCAGCAGGATTGGGCTTAGACAAGATTTTAGAACAGGAATTAGCCTTATGACCAATTTGCCCACATTTAAAACAAATTATTTCTCCACGGGGCTTCTCTTGCAACGCAGCCTCGGGCCGGGCGGAAGGTACTTTGAAGTAGCCAGCAGGCCCCCCTTTCTCTTCCTTCGCCGGTTGCCCTGGTTTCTGCATACCTGCGGTCTCTCGCCCCGGCGGTTCCACAGGAACGTACTCCGGTCTCCGAAACAAAGTATACTTTTCTCCAGCTCTGTTTTTAAACATACGATCTGCCAGCATGCCTGCTTCAGTCAAAGAACGGGGCTGCTGGTCTCTGACCAGAGCCATCAAATCTCGAGGGAGGCGTCTGTAAAACAGTTCTTTAGCAAACAGATCTAAAACCTCCTCTCGGGTTACAGCCTCGGCTGTGTCAGCCCAACGTTCCACATTTCTGCCCATCCGTGCAGCAAAGGCTGAGAAGCTTTCCCGAGACTTCTTCTGGTCTGCTTCTAAGTGCCGAAAACAATCCTCTGCTGTTAACGCAAAGTGAGACTTGGCTAAAGCATAAAAGTAGTCAAAATCATCTGCATACTCCAGTGACAAAGAGTTCAACAGTTCTCTCAACTCGCCTTCAGCATTAATGCGTAAAGCACTCATCCAGTACTTTTTAGGCACACCTTGATCTCTACAAGAGTGAGCAAAAACTTGGAAGAAGGTAAAGATGTCATCTGTCTCACGAAAGGTCGGAAAGGATTTTTTATGGAGGTCTGGTCTTCCTCCTCGCAGTTGTTGCATCTCACGAGCAAAGCTTTCCCTACTCCGGCGATCTTCCTCCATAGCCTTGAACTGCAGGGACAGCAGCTTCATTTGCTTAGCCAGGTAGCGCTGCATGCTCCTAGGCAACTCTTCCTCATCCAAATCTGATTCCTCCTCATCTTCGCTATCCTCAGTTTGCTTAGACACGAACTCCTGGTCATCCACAGAAGGCTGAGGCATAAACGACAGAGCAGCAGCGCCTTCTTCCAGCTGAGCAAGCTGACTAGGCAACGCAGTGTCTGCCAGGAGCACATCCTCGGCTCCATTCTTTTGAGATCTGGTTTTTATCTTTTGCGACATTCTGCACTAACCTTACTACCCAAAGTAACAAACAATTGTGTCAGAAGTCTCTTTAAAATTTACAACTTGCTGCAATGCACTTATCTCACACAGCGTGTTCACTTAAGAGCAGGAATGGCTTCGATCCTCACCACTGCCAGCCATGTCATGCCCGCCCGACCCTCAGGGTCCCGGGATCATGCATCAGGCTCAGACCCCCACCCTTAGGGAAATGAGACTGGAACCGAAAAGCTATTACTTCACCCTTGCCAAGGCTGTGTACGCTCACAACAACCCTGCAAGGTAGAAGGTAGGCTGCCACCACCCCTGTATACTGGTCCACTCAGAGCCAGGGGATCTCTGAGCCCAGAAGGTATATAAAACCAAGGTCCTAAAAGGCAAGAGTCACAGTTACACTCCTTGCCAGGCACCTCTGGTTTAACACTTAAAATCCAAGCTTTTAACTTCTTAACCCTCTTTGGTAGTGAGTGACTGAGTTTGGGTCAAAACACTGAATTTAGAACCACCCCTTCTCTCAAATGAACACACCAGGTTAAATAGAAGTAGCTTTATTAAAATATATAAGTGCACATATCATATAGCAGCAAGTAATCCTTTAAGACCATTCACCCAACAGGGGTTTAGGTTCTTACAAGAGAATTCATACACACAATAAGAAAATAATAAACTAGCTCACCTAACTACTTACATACGAGGTAGTTGGTTGCGTGGCACCTCTCCTAAGAGAGATGGATGTTCAACATAAAGCAATGGAACCAGGCATAGGTTGCCTTCCCATAAGCAACCCCAGGAACCATAAGGCAGAAAAGATTTGGAACTCTGGTGCCAGTCAGCATAGGCAGAGAACAGAGAACAAAAGCTGTGGGTCCCTAGCCCTATACTTAAGGGAAAAGGGTCCTAACGGTCCAAGATTAATTGACCAATCAGGAATTGACTGATGTAACTTTCTTCTCGATGTTTCTCACATTTTCGCGCCTTCAGGCCCCCCTCCCAACGGTGTTTTCCAACTGCAAAGGCCAAGGATGACCTTGGGTGCCAGGCACTTGCTAATCAGCAAAGATAAACAGGTGCAGCTTGTTAAGGCTTCTTCTAACCGTCTTCAGCTGGAAAAATGAAACTTAACTTTACAAATTGGCAAGGCTTGTCTTTTCTGACTGTAACCATCTCCCAGAGTCCCTTACTGGGGCCAAAGTGTTGTCATCAGATTTTTGATAACTCATGACCATTACAGGTTCATGACAGGTAGAACTAATTCCATTTTGGTCAGGGATGGGTGCCGCAAAAATAAATTAGCAGTGTTGCAAGTGATAATGTATTTTTCATGAAAGTTACTTTTTTTCTTCTTTATTACTTGAAAGGAATAATTTTGAGAATTGAGCGTCTGCCAATACCCTTGGTTCACATATTCCCAAACTCATTTGAATTCTCTTCTCATCTTCAGGCAGTGCTGCTAATTGGTGAACAAGGGACCGCGAAGACTGTCATCATCAAAGGCTACATGTCAAAATACAATCCTGAAAGCCATATGGCCAAGAGTCTGAACTTTTCATCGGCAACAACTCCTTTCATGTTTCAGGTAGTACTTAAAATCTTCTTTCTCTAAATTGAAAGTAAAGCTAGCCATTTGGTTCACTTCAGTGACAGTACACCAGAAAGAGATTATTCAGAAATATTTTATTAAATAGCAACAGTCCATCTTTCCCATATTCTTATTCATGTGGTTTTGGTGGCAAAATGGTTCCTCTCTTGGGGTGCCATCTCTTCCTTATTCATACCATTTTAAGATTCATAAGTTCAGCTGATTTCCTAATTCCTAAATCTCTTCCAGGTCTCCTTGTGGTTTCCATGTTCTGGGGCAGTCCCTGTTTCTACTCTGCTGATACATTTTTTGAAATGTATGTCAGCCAGAATGAAATCTCGTTAAGTTCTACTTAAAACTTTTTGAAAGAATAGCAAAGAACAGTAGAAATAAGCCATAAAAATGGAAGCGTTGGAGAAACAGTAAACTGAACATATATATGTGTGTAACACTTTTATCTTCTTACTCTTGTGGGGAACCCTGTGACCCTGTAGATGAAGTTGGATGCCAACTCCCATCAGCCCCAGTTAGAATGGCCAGTGCTCAGGGATGATGGGAGTTGGAATCCAGTAACATCTGAAGTGCTACAGGTGCCCTCATCTCTAGGCAAACAGCAGGTTCACAAATCTGCATTCATCATTGCAACGCATAGCCGGGAAATGAAGAAGCAAGACAAGATGAAGTGTGGGTAAATCAAGGGCCACGTTTATTGAAATGAATACAGTTACATGCTTTATTGCATACTAAAATGATCTGCAGAGACAAGTGTGGAACCTAACTCATCCCCAATCGGGCGAGAACACACTGCCATGGGAAAGGGTGTGGTCCAAACCCAATCCCCTCTTAGGGGCCCCATCCAGGCAGGATGGTTAGGGAGGCCTTCCTGCTCCACCACCCCCCAGGGATGCACAGCTCTGAGTGGGTGTTACGGATTAGCCCCAAAGGTGAGCCTTATCCTGCCAACAGGCCGCACAACCTGGAAGACAGGCCTCAGAACCCACCGATCACCTTAAAGGGTGCCTAAGGGTGGTCACCAAACCCTACCTTTTGAAATTTGGCACGTATCTGCCACAGAAGAGGACAAGCCTCAGCTTAGTCCCTCTTCCCCCACCTGCGGCTAATTATTTCACGCAGGGCTCTCTGCAGATCAGTGAGAAACAGATCATTACCCAGGTCAGACATATGAACACCATCTGGCTGGTAAAGATCAGCCCTGCCACACTGGAGCAGGGCTTAAATAGCCACTCTACTCTGCCCCCTACGTGACAGGTGCAGGTGGCCACATTGCGCCCGAGGGAAGGGGCTTTGAAGCCATGCCAGGTCTTCCCTAGCATGGCTGCAAAGGCCCACCATCGCCCTCGGGTCTGATGATAGTGGGAATTCTCTGATTGTCAAAGTTGGCATTTTATACATTTGAGAGATGAGCACTTCCTATAGTTCCTGAGCACTTCCTATAGTTTTTGGAATGACATGTAATCTAGTTGTTGACATATATGCAATTTTTTTTTGTATTGTGGTTTACAGCACAATCCTATGCATGCCCACTGAGAAATAAGTCTTATTGAGTTCAGTGGGGTTTACTCCCTGGAAAATGTGTATAGAGTTGCAGTCTTAGGGTGCAATCACATACTTGAGCTATGCCAGTTGAGAAGATACCACCGCAGAATGCTAAAATGGGGCAGAATCATGGGCAGAATTGGATTGGCACAGAGGAGGAGCATACTTAACACGATATCCAGTGCTCTCCCAGACCATGGCCACTCATCCCATCAATGAAGCAACTTTGCGCTAGCTCCTATTGATTTCAGTGGCAGTGGGAAAAGTAGCCCTTTGATGGCCAGCTGCCTGGCTTGCCAAGACAGAACACAGAAGATGGTATTAATCAACGTACTTTGGCAGTATTTCCAGGGACACTGGGGACATGACTGCCTTTCTTATACATTTTTTTGAATTTTCTGTGTTTTCCCATTCTCTTTGGGGCTGAGTACTCAGGGTATGGGAAGGTTCCCACTGGCGTAGCAGTAGCCTTCCTCCCCAACTTTGTGTAATTGATGTGTTGGATTGCCTGAACTGGCTACGAGAGTCCTAATACTGATGCATACTGAAGAAATTTCTGATTTAGGATTTTGTATTATATACTATACTTAAATAAAATACATTTTTTTGAAAGGTGCATGCTATCTACATTTGCTTTTAAGTTTCTTAATAACATTTGTCCCAATAGCGTATAAAACATTTTGAAGGCTTAGGGAGATTGTTAGATTTTTGAAAACATAATGTCTTTCTTCCAGCGCACAGTTGAAAGTTATGTGGACAAACGCATGGGCACAACATATGGCCCCCCTGCAGGAAAGAAAATGACAGTCTTCATTGATGATGTGAATATGCCTATAATCAATGAATGGGGAGACCAGGTAAGCTAAATGAATAGGTTCTTTGTATTATACGATATAATATCTTGATTTGGATGAGTGGTCACTATGAAGATGATTATTTTATGAGGATTTTTGTTATGCTAGAAAATGTTCCAATAATGCTTCAGAAGAGATCCTTTAAAGTTGGCAGAGAATGTTGTCTGATATTATTTGGGATAGCAAAAATCTGAGGTTGATTTTAGTAATTCTGCAAAGACCTAAGGAGGAAAGTAAAATAATGTGTCGTGACACAATCAAATATTACCCTGCTATGAGATTAAAAATGATCTCAGAATGGCTCCATTCTGATATAAGTACACCATATCTACCACAGGATTGCAGAAAATACAGGAGCAATAAACATATGAGTCCATTTATTAAAGGAGCTCTGCAAATCTAAGAAACTGAAAAGTTCATTTACAGAGCAGTCCTAACCAGGCCTACTCAGAAGTAAGTCCTATTGAATTCACTGGGGTTTACTTCCAAGTAAGTAATGTTAGGATTACAGCCTCGATCCATCTCCAGAGGGATAGCCATGTTAGTTTGTGGCAGCAAAAATATCAAAGAGATTTGAGGCTCCTTAAAGGCTAACATATTGATTATGGCAAATGCTGTCATGAACTAGAGTTCCATTTTATCACATACATGAAGTGTAATCCTAATTGTTGTAAACAGGTATGATCCATGTGAGTAAAGGAAAAAATGTGAAATGCAAAAACTAGTCTGTGATAGCTCAGTTACAACTTACCAATATGCATAATAAGCAGAATGGCTCTTTACAACAGCAATAATTAGTCAATCTGTATATTTTTTTCTTTATTTACAATGATAATTTTAGCACTCATAAAATTCTATATTGGTAAAACTTCAGACTGTAAGCTATATCAACATAGTGAATAATTTTCATTGTATAGAATAAACGTACCATATGTGGTGCCCTCCATACACTAATCCAATTCCCATCAGCCCCAACCAGCGTGGCCAATGGTCAAGATAATAGGAGTTTTATTATTTATTTCATTATTACATTTATATCCCTCCTTACAGTCCAACAACATCTGGCTATCCCTGGTATAGGTTTTGATTAAATTAAAAGGACTGCCAAAATATTATTGCATTGTAAAAATAATGAAAGGTATAAACACAGGAAATTGTTTCAGGATTTGGTGGGGGAAATGCTAGGTTGATAAATTAGGGAGAAGGTTGAACAGAAGAGAAAATCTGTAGCAGGTACCATAAAATTCATTCTTCATCTTCACAATGATGATCTAATCAGTACTATGTGAACTGGGACCTCCGCATGAATGGCTTTCTGTTGGCTGTTGTTTTTTAATGCCAAGGTTTTATTTTATAGGTCACCAATGAGATAGTTAGGCAACTTATGGAGCAAAATGGGTTTTATAACCTGGAGAAGCCTGGAGAGTTCACCAACATTGTGGACCTCCAGTTCTTGGCTGCCATGATCCATCCTGGTGGCGGACGCAATGACATCCCTCAGAGACTGAAGAGGCAATTCTCTGTTTTTAATTGCACCCTGCCTTCTAATTCATCTATTGACAAGATTTTTGGTAAGGTGGACAGCTTATTAACTTGGTTGTTCATATGTCTGCCTTAAATTTTGTTTTACTTTGATGAAGACTTTAAGAGACTGCCAACCCTGAGATTTAACTAAACTTGTTTATATGAGTAGGGAATATTATTTCTTCCTTGGGCTTTTTATTTACCTATAGCGTTGAGTCTTCTAGAGGCATTGCTTTGTAGGCATGTTTACAGTGCAACCTGTCTCTAGTTGTGCCATACTCTTGCCTGTTTTGCATAGACTGATGGTAGGGGTGAGGCTCTGAGATGCGTGTGTTTTTCCCCTCAAAGTTTCAAATTTGGGTTCTCCAGGTGTGATTGGCATAGGACATTATTGTAGCCAGAGAGGCTTTTTAGAAGAAGTGAGGGCTACAGTTGCTAAGCTGGTACCACTGACACGCCGGCTGTGGCAAATGACCAAGATCAAGATGCTGCCGACCCCAGCCAAATTCCATTATGTGTTCAATCTACGAGACCTTTCCAGGATTTGGCAAGGGATGCTGAATACTACCTCAGAAGTGATCAATGAATCTAATGTAAGTAGTGCATGCATACCTCCATATAGTAGGTATTGTCATCATGATTTTTGTGCTATAATGTGGAGTTTTGTACTTTGGATGTGTATGTGGATAATAAGCACTGTCTGTGTGATAGGAACAAGAGGAAATGGAAGTGTAGGCAGCCCCAGAAATAATTCAGTAAATTGAATGAGCCTGTGTATGAGATACGATGACACAGGCACAAATTCCTTATCTTTAAAAGTGCCTGTTCTTCCTGTGCTGATACTATGTATGTATTTCATACCATTTATAAACTACTTTTCATCAAAAGTCCCAGTATTGGGCTGCAGCAAATGTGCGTGTGTAAATGCTTTCGGTGCAAGGGGTGGGTTCAAGAGGGAAAATTATTTATTTTATTTATTAATTATTTTATTTATATCCCTCCCTTCCTTCCAGCAGGAAATCCGCCCCACAGTCTATGTAGGGCTTCCCTTGCACTTTGTTTCGAAACTGCAGTTAGCATAGAATGCAACAGTACAATTGCTGGCAGAAGTAAGACCCTGTCTGCATAAACTCGGAGATCTGCACTGGCTGCTGATTTGTTACTGGCATTAGTACATAAAGGCCTTAACAGCATGGGGCCACTATACTTGCGAGATTGCCTTACCTCATATATGCCTACTCAACCACTTTTGCAACAAATACTTTTACAAGTGCTACACAATGTCCATTCAGCTCGTGTGAGCCATCATTTTTTCAATGTGACAGCACATGTACTCTGGAACTCCCTGCCCACTGCCATTTGGCAGGCACCTTTGCTGTACTGCTTTTGTTGTCTGCTAAAAACTTTTTTGTTTAGGCAAGCCTGTTCAGATATGTAAAGTTGACATGCATTTTAATATGTAATTATTTATAATGTACTGTATATTTTTAATCTGATTTTATTTTATTTTGATTTTTGTTAGGTCAACTGCTTTCTAACTTCTGTCTTTTGGGGGGCAATTTTTATATTTTACACAAACCACTTAAAGCTTGTACAGCTAAGTGGTATACAAATTCTGTTAAATAAAAATAAATAACTATGGAAACCATCCTCTCACAGGAGCAATTGCCGTAACATATCCTTATATTGCATCTCATAATGTTTTAGAAACAACTTTTAAACATCTTTTACAAAGAAAGAGGGCTCTATATGTGTTAGGGTTTTTTTTGTTTTTTTGCTGTTTTTTGGCAGCAACTAACTGGTAGTGAAAAACAGAATTTAATTTTACTTTTCTTCTATGTATCTCTGAACAGGTGCTCTTAAAACTATGGAAACATGAATGTAAGTGTGTCATAGCCGATCGTTTCACAACTCCTGAGGATGTGGCTTGGTTTGATCTGGCATTGTCAAAACTTGTTGAAGGGGAACTTGGTGGTGATAAAAAAACCCTGGTAGATCCTGGCACTGATGCTTACTTCGTTGACTTCTTAAGAGACGCACCTGAAGTAACAGGTAAAAGTCTCAATTGGAAACCATCTGTCTGACATAAGAAAATTAATGGGTCATGGACAGAGTCATGCTATAATAAAAGCAAAATGGAGCAGAGGGCACAAGGAAGCAGGGAAATAATAAATATATGTAATATTTACAATGTATATTATTGTCTAGGCACTATGCAGCAATTGCAAGGATGTTTTAAAGATAGTCTCCTTCATTGGGAGAAATCAGTAAGGAAAGGCACATAATAAGTTGTGCATTGGCCTAAGCATTTGTAAAGTTACAACAATGTTATTTCTCTCATGGATGACAGAGGTCGTTTGTCCATTTCCTAGTTGTTCATCTTGCAAACGTTCTGTGGTAAAATGGCAACAAGCATTCATGTGGCAGTGCCCTGTATGTCATTTGACAAATCTCAGTGTCTATAGAACTAATTAAGTGGAAAAGCCACAAAAATACCCATTGTGGAAAAAAGATGTGACCTTCATTCTTTTCCTGAAAAAAAACATATTTTATTTCAAAACTAGGTGTGAAAAAGGAAAGGTCTGTAAAAGGTAAGCTTCAGGTACCTGCGCTAGCTAAAATTTACAGATTTGTCTAGAGTTTTTTTTTAGAAGCTTGAGTTCTTTATCCAGTTGTGCATGTTTAGTTCCATAGAAGTCAATGCATCTAAGCATGTCTAATTTGTTCACAGACTGGTGGCTTGGATTATTATTTTTTTGCTTTGAAACAACTGTAGTTTAATTGGGAATAACTTAAGCGCATAGCATGCTTGGGCTGACACAACCTCCATCTTGATGGCTGATAATGACAGAGCTGCAATTAAGCATTGATAGACTGTTCAGCAAATGTGAATACTTCAACTCCATAATTAAGCTTTCTCCATATAGGAAAAGATAACTGATTAAAACTTTCATCATAATGAAATAAAAAAACCCCTAAATAAACCCTTCCAAGCCTTGAAATATTCCTAGAATGGAAGTTGTATAGAGCCTTTCCTATGTTGGAGAAATAAAACAAGAAACTCTGTCGTCTGCATAATTTTACAGTAACTACGTTTTAGAAGCTGTTCGAAATAATAGTAGGAAATGGTTGATTCAGCTTTTGAGATGAATGTATTATGTACAATTAACAACAGCCTTAGCCTTGTATTTGCATGTGTCAAAAGCTACTAATTGTGGGATTTTTACTTTCATTGTTAATGGAAAAATACGTCTGCTTTTATATGCATGGGTTTATGGTAAAAGCAGTGAGTTTTAGCATGCAAACAATGCATAGTATGTTGAGAAATATGTCTTGCAGAGATGTACTCTTTGGAATCCATCAGTTATGTTTGGCGAGAGGCTTTCTTCTGTCTCCTCCAGCATCCGTGTTGCTCAGGATTGCTCCAGTGCTCAGTAGCTCCTTACACACAGCAGCTGAAGCTGTTGGCACTGTAAAAGTCAGGAACAGATGAAGTGGAAGTGAACTAGCCAATTCTTCTACGCAGAAGTGAAGTGCAGGAACATGACTTGAATACTAAAGAAGTAATAGTTCAACTTGAAATCCTCCAGAATAGTCCAGTCTAGTGGGGTTTTTGAAGTGTCTTTTGCAGGGATGGCACAATTGTCTAATCTTAGTGAATAGAAATTCTTGTGAGGCCAGGAGGCAATGTTGCTGCTTCTCTCCTTGAAGACCCTCCTGATTCTTCTCCATCCTCAGCAAGTCATTCATAGTTCTCTATTGCTGCCCTGGGCTCCTTTGGGAAGAAGGGTGGGATATAAATATAGTAAATAAAATAACCTCCTACCTTCAGTACCCAGCCAGCCTGCAGATGATGATGATTACCTGCCCTTCACCTTAAGGTTCCAGGGTGGGTTACAACAGTTTTAAATACAAACCTTCTCTTATCCCTTCTCTCCACCAATGTGCCCTTTGTTTCCCTGGCATCCCTGTCTCAGAAATTCCCAAACTGTGTACTGTGTAGATGGGATCTGTTGCCTGGTGCCAGTGTCAAAGCATTCTGTCAACCTAAAAGGCTGTTATTGATTTGAGTTCATTCTTTGTCCGCTACCTGCTGCTTTTGCTGACCCCTTACAAAAAAATTGATATTAATTTCAATATTTTTAAAGGAGATATTGATATTTTGAAAGGAAACATTGATAGAGTAAAGGAAATATTGATAAAATTATTCTTAATATTAATATTTTAGAGGCAGATTTTTAAAAAATGTTTTTCCCCTGAAAATAGCTGTGGAGAATCACTACATAAAATTTGATCTGCAACAATAAGCAAATTAATGGAAAATCCGGTACCAAACCTGAATTGGGCAGAATTCTAGCACATCTGTAGTACTGTGGCACACAATTATTCTGTAAAAAGAGCTGTTAACCCCTTCAAACATAGGACCCATCCGAAACAGAATGGAATAACCTGGAATGGCAACCTAAGCTAGCCAAGCCAATCAAATTCTCCAGTCACATGTGACTAGTTTTTGTGCAATAAGCCACAAAAAGCCACAGAAACCATGTCTCATGTTCCAGGGTGTAAGCTGCATGCTGGAGAAATGGCCCAGAATGGCAACCTTCAAGCAATGTAAACCTATCAAATTCACCAGTCACACATAACTAGATGGTATTCATAGAATTATCCATAAAAGATCAACAAAAACTATGTTCAAATACCTGCTCTTGGCAATAAAAGTTATTCTGGAAAAATGGCCCCAAACAACAACTTCCGAGCCAAAGAAACCATGTTCCAATACTTGTTCTGTACAACAAACAGCATTCTGGAAGAACAGACTCGAGCATAAGTTTCTGAGTTATCCAGACCAATCAAATTCACCAGTCGCACATGACTGGATAGGATTAATGCAGTAAGTCACAAAACCACTAAAAGCACATTCAGATACCTATTCCTTGCGATAAATGTTCTTATTCCTGCAGTGACATAATGTTCCTGTTACCTTTGAGCTAATACATTGTTGCAAATACAGAAATAAAACATAATGGCCATGTGACTACAGTGGGAAAGTTAGGTACTTAGTGTAATCTTATACATGTCTTTTTAGAAGTAAGTTCCAGATAAGTGGGGATAGGATTGTGGCCTACAGCTCTCCTTATTTAAATGTCCTGAACTGAATATTTTCTCAAAAACCAAATCCATGTTAATTAGTTTTATCAATCACTTTAAATTTTGATTGAAATAGTCTAGTAGTCTCTACACTCATCACTATTATCATTTCTATTACTGTTACATTTATTGCCATCAATATTCGTCAACAGGAGGTTCTGTTCGGATGAGTGGTGCCTTTCTCAATTTCTCATGAGCAAGAAAAGACCTTCTAATTAGAAGATATATAAAAACAGAGTAGTGAGAAAGCTCACCTAATTTGAACTTGTCCTTTTTATCACAGGAGAGGAGCCAGAGGAAGCAGAGGCTGACATGCCTAAAATATATGAGCCCATTGAATCTTTTGATCACCTGAAGGACCGTTTGAACATATTCTTGCAAATATACAATGAGAGTATCCGTGGGGCCGGAATGGACTTGGTGTTTTTTGAAGATGCTATGATTCATTTAGTAAAGGTACTGATGGGCATGGCAATCATTTTCATATTAGAAATTCTTAATTCCAAAAATTTCAAGTGAACTAGGCTAGCATAATTTTTCAGTTTCATATATACAAGTATCTGGTGATACTTCAAACAGAAAGAGTAAAAAGGCTAGATTGTTTTGGATGGAGGCCTGATGACTTGACTTCTATATTTACATGCTCTAGAACTGCATTCCTCAGTTTGGTGCCCTCCACATGTTCTGTACTAGATCATCCATCAATCCTAGCCAGCGTGGCCAGTGGTCAGGGATGGTGGGAAATGCAATCCAAAACCTGGAAGGCACCAGGTTGGGGAAGGCTGCAGAGCAGTCAGTGAGTGAGTGGTGGAAACATATTGGGAGCAGAGCTGGATCCCCACCGTGACCCCTAACCTAGTCTGCTGCACTCAGATATGGTGGAAGACATTGTCAGTTCACCAATGCTGAATTAAAATTCATCTGCCAGTCCATTCAGTTTCCGTACATGGAATGGGGTGTGTGTGCCATGTTGCCCTTCTTGTCAGGCAACCAAATACCAGACCTGGAGATTAGGATTAGCTGAAGGGCCAATGAAGCATCAAGGTAAGGCCTCTTGAATCAGTACAGAGTTGGCAGTTGCAGGGAATCCATTGTAAGAGCCTGTTTAGGGTTTTGTTGTCAGAAGTCTGTAGTTAACCACAGGTGTTTCTGTGCTCTGCAGATCTCTCGTGTAATCCGCACCCCCCGTGGAAATGCCCTGCTTGTTGGAGTTGGTGGGTCAGGAAAGCAAAGCTTGACTAAACTGGCCTCATTTATAGCTGGCTATGATATGTTCCAGATCACATTAACAAGGTAGGCTATAGAACAAAAATGTGTTTTAAGGATTTGGAATAATAGACTATGCATTTTCTTCACGCCACTTAGATCTTTCTTAGATCTTTTGTTTTTAAAAAACGTTTCCTGTGAAGAAAGAGATGGTGCTGGGTCAGAATATCATCTGACATTTAATTTGTAAAAACAAAAACGAAGTACTAATAGGAAAGAAAACTCTGTGTGTAGTTCTCATGTTAGAAACAGCATTCTTTCTGAAAAACAAAACAAAACCAGCACCTGCACTCTATGCAGTAGTGGCTAGCACAGCAGGGTGGGGCAGCGTTGTTCACCTGGCTTCCCAATGTGGAGGTCACTGCCAGTAACTGAGAGGGGGGAGGTGGTGGGGAGATTGGTGCAGTGCAAGGGCAGATTGGCTCTGTTGCTGTGCCCACACTGTGCCAACCTCCCTGCTGCCTCCCAGCTACCCCTCTTGGTTACCAGCAGGGACCTCTGCATCAGGAAGCCAGGTGAAGAACCCAGACCATCCCTTCTCTGCCCTGACAGCTCTATGGCATGCTCAGGCCCAGCTCCAGAAGGTGGTGAGATGAAGGATTGCTGGGCTCTAAAACTGACAAAGAGACCACCACACAAAAAGCAGCACTGTTCAGAGTTTGCCCCCAAGTGCCCAAAAGGTAACAAGCAACTTAAGAGAATTCTCAGCTGCTGTGCCCTCCTCTTCCAAGTCCTGCTGTGTTCAATGAGGTGTACTCTCTAGTAAGTGTGTTTAAGATAGCAGTCTCAGCGTACAGTCCTATACCTAGCTATGTACGCCAGGTTTAATTTAATAGGGCTTACTTCTGAGCAGACATGGTTAGAATCGCTCTGCATGGCTGTAACCCTATCTACCCTTACCTAGAAAAACATCCCACTGAGCTGAAAGGGACTTAGGCATTAAAACAACAAGAAATTGAATGGAAAGACAGGCAAGTAAAATGGTGCTTGCTTTGAGGCCCTCTTCCTAGTGTAGATTTTGCCAGTGCCAGGAAGGTTTAAATGCCAATGGTCTTGTTCTTGCCTTTTCTGTAGGTCTTATAACACATCCAACCTGATGGAAGACCTGAAGCATCTGTATAGAACTGCTGGACAGCAAGGAAAAGGAATCACCTTCATTTTTACAGACAATGAGATAAAAGATGAGGCTTTCTTGGAGTACATGAACAATGTCCTGTCTTCCGGAGAAGTAAGATATCCCTATCCTTTCAGCTTTTATTTAGTCACGCCTTCCTTCTTCCCTTGGTGACCAAACAGCCGAGGGAGGGAATTGATGAGTGAGTGCTTCTGGGTGATAGTGGGGTTAGGTGCTTTGCTTAAAGTAAGGGCAATAAACTTTAATTGTAGAGTAATCCATTAAAGCTGCTTTTGTAAGTACACATACTAGGAAATCTTCCACACTGAGTACAGTGGAAGTTACTTCTGAGTAAAGGTGCAGAGGATCAAGCTCTAAAGCTTTAGTTGGCTTGTTAGAGGGATGCAATTTAATCACTAGGAGTAAATTGGTGCAGATTCTTATTAGAAGCACACACGTATTCATTTATTAAGGATATCTAGCGTGTAGTATAACGGGAATGAAAAATAAAAGATTTTTTAACAATTAGTACTCTGCTGTCAGTATCACAAAATGATACCTCTGTTGAGTTTTGGGTAATATATGGATTAATTACTAATCAGGTAAATAGCAGATAATTAATCAACTGGAAATTCTGATGGATGGCTGTAATTAAAATATATCAGTTTACACTTCTTTAAAAAGGTGTTTTTGCACTTAAGGTTTCCAACTTGTTTGCCCGGGATGAAATAGATGAAATCACTGGTGACCTCATACCCATTATGAAGAAGGAGCATCCACGTTGGCCTCCAACCAATGAGAACTTGTATGATTATTTCATGACTCGAGTGCGTCAGAACCTGCATGTAGTTCTTTGCTTTTCTCCAGTGGGTGAAAAATTCCGGAACCGAGCTCTGAAGTTCCCTGCCCTTATTTCTGGTTGTACTATAGACTGGTTCAGCCGCTGGCCCAAAGATGCTCTGGTTGCAGGTGAGCCAAGAGTCTCTGTTATTGTATCTTTTACTATTGATCAGATGATGGAGAACCTGCAAATATTGCCGGACTCCATCAGCCCCAGGCAGCATGGCCAATGGTCAGAGAAGATGGGATTTGGAGTCTAACAACATATAGAGGTCCATAGGTTCCTCATCACTCCAATAGATGGTGACATTGCCAGTGGCTTCAGCAGTAGAAGGATTGCACCTATAGCAAATCAGATTCACTTTACATCAGGTTCTCTTCCTGGAAATTAGGCTGCAACTTCCTTGGAAGCATAATTTTTGAAATAAAATTATACCAAAATTTGATAGGATATTGAAGAACTTCTCAGACTGAGTTGAAATGTTGATTATATCCACACCTGCCCCAAACCCATTTGTACAATATATTAAAGAGTTGTTTCACCAGGTTCTGAAAATGTTTGGGATGATTCAACATGTCTTTAAAACACATTTACTAGGAAATTTTGCATTTTGATGAAACCTCTAAGTAATCGTGCCTAAGACTGCTGCCTTTTATCTTTTATTTTTAAAATGCGAGAGGGTTTGATCAGTCTACATGTGAAACTGTTAGTGAATGAGAGAGCATCTATAAAACCTAGTGCACTGCTGAATATTTTCCTTAAAACAAATGCCTTGATGTGAGAATTTAAATGCAAGAATTAAATAAAGCCCACTTACCTGTTCTCTCAGCGCAGGGATTCTTAATCCCATCAAGACAAGAATGCTAGTATAACTACCCAGTAATTACCAAAAGAGGATTATCCAGCAAAAAGAAAGACGTGCTAAACTGATTTTGCTTCTGGGTTATGATCAAAGAGCCCTGTGACATACAAATTTTAAAAAGCCAGAAATAATAACTGGTAAAATGGAAAATAATCATTACCCAAACAGACAGCAAATATATAAGTACAGCAATTAATTTTGTGAGCCTACTCAAGTTACTTGGCATTTCAGTAATTTAGAGGGTTACAGGGCTGCCATTGGGTTAAAAAATACGGATGTTGCAAGTATATAGTATCAATGTGATATTGCTAGGGGAAAATTAAAAATGCACTGTAGTGCCAGAAACAGAGTCTGTGCATCTGAGCAGGGGGGTGCCTTGTGAGAAAACAGAGCTCTCAAAGCTCTACCAGGCATGCATGTTGGAGGCAGCTGTCAAGAGTCTGGGACTGATTGTTGACAAGGAAGGAGAGAAGAGGTCCCTGACAGTGACCCAAGAGAATAGGGAAGAAAGGGCAAGGATGGATCCAGGATAATGTCCAGGATTGACAAGGTTGGAGTAAGAGGAGGAGCTGGCTGAGTTATCCCTGTCTCCCTCACAATTTGATTCTGGAGCAAACACTGGTCCCTTAAATGATGGCTGATCGTGGGAAAGCCACTAAGGCAACTTGTCTCTTGCTTTTTTTTTCAATTAATTTTTATTCAAATTTTCGAAACCAAAACAATACAAAAAGAAAAAAACACAAATCAATAACTAATACAATAAAAAAAGAAAAAAATATATAAAAATATTGACTTCCGATTTGTCATAATTCAGCTATAAATCTATAATATATAACAAACCTATCTCTTAATAGATTATAAAATCACCTTCCTCCAGCGGTTATCTTAGTTGGTTTCAAATCTCATTAACATCATATCATTTTAATCTTCCACAAAAAGTCAGAGAAGTTTCCAATCCTTGAGATATATGTCAATCAATTTTTTTTTCTAAATAAACATGTCAAATAATCCAACTCATCAAGTCTACTAAGTCCAGTAATTTCAAATCGCTCTTCTGTCATTATCCTTATTGGGTCCATCTTCCATCTTTACGCACCCAAAAATCTTACTGTCATAGTCATATAATAAAAGTCTGATAGGAATTTCCTCCATCACAGATATTTTCTTGCCATCAATTCCGAACGTATCACTGAAGTATTGTTGCAAAGCCGCATCTCTGTTCCTCTTTTCCACATGATACACTAGTACATCTCTTGAAGATCTTTCCATTGACACAAAACAGGGATTAATTCTGTTAACTTTCTCCATTTCAAGTTCCATCAAATCCTTCCAGTCCAGGAATTTTTTTGAACCGATAATATCTTTATCTCCAATCTCTTCAATTCCTTCAGGGACAGCGCTGAGTTCCAAACTGTAATATTTGTCTCCAGGATCTGTCACAGCCAGGAAATCCAAATCTTTTTTCATATCCATATTTAATCCAATCTCCATAATTTGAACCTTGCCTTTAATTTCTCTTTCATCCTTTTTTGGTTTTCCAGATCTATCTTTATTCTCCTTTCTCATAGAATCCTGAATTTCTTTCAGCTCCTGTCTCATTTCATGAAATTCAATTCTCCACGCTTGTCTATTATTTCTCAGTTCTTGTTTTATTGAGTTAATCCCATTCATTATTTTCTGAAACATGTCAAAAGATAAAGTCCCTTCTTGTACATCCATGATCTTCTTAATTGTCATTCTTAAAGCCAAAGGAACAAAACTCCTTCAATTTTCAATGTCCCAAGCAAAGAGCAGTTTATTTCTTTATCCAGTTACAAAGGAGTTAATCTTTCCAACCAACTGGCGTCACACGCTAGACAGCCCTTATCTCTTATATGCCCAGAAGTGCAAAAACAGCTTTAGTTCACAGTGTCCAAATAACTAGTAGCAGAGAGAATGAGCAGATTCGTAAAAAAAAAAAAAGTAGATCAGGAAAAATAGTCCCAGACATATATTACACAAAAGTCTTATAAATCAAAAAGATTTTTCTTTTCTCTTCCAATCAGAAATCCCTCATCCGTGTAATCTTTAAAATGCTATTTTCCATGTCAGCTTTTTGCAATAAAAGAAAGTTAGGCTATTTTTATTTTCTTCCCTCTTAGTTCCGTGAGTAAAAAAGGAAAGTCTTAACTCACCTAGGTTATCTTAATTGCTGTTACTTTGACAAATCTCTTTAGCTGTATAGATAAGAAAGTTATAAGCGTAGACAGGAGGATACTTGCCTGTTAATCCGTTATTCTTTAAAGAAAAAAAAACGGGTCACTTATTCAGCTGAGCTAGCATAGAAATCCTCGCTCCGTCTGAGCTGCTGGAAGACTGTCTTTCACAGACAATTCTGACGAATTCCAGACTCCAACAATCACAACAAAGCTATGTGGGAAATCTCACGTTTCTTCCTTATCCGGAAGAAATTATCCCCAGTCAGAAAAGACCCTTCTGACTGAATTTAAAACTGAAAAAGTTTCATCCAAGACGGGAGCCCGTCTCAGAGCTGCACAGGCGGAGGGATCCTCCTGGGAAGTCCGGCAACTTGTCTCTTGCATAAAACCTGTAAGTCTGGAGTGGGGAACCTCAGCCCCTCCAGGCCTCTGTATCTGACCCTCCGAACTCTTCCCAATGTCATGAACCTCGTGGAGAACTCTTGACAGGACTGGTCTGAGGAGGAGGAGGTCTGGGATCCAGGGAAGGGGCCCAGTGGTCTGGGAACTGTGGATGAGGATGTTGGGGAGGGGTTCCGTGATCTGCTTGCTGATAGCCCCTCTCCTGAGGTGTTGGCTGATGTGGATGAGGGGCTGAGCCACCCTCAGCAGCTGATCCACTGCCAAGCCAGTCTCCTACAGCTGGTCCACTCTCAGCCCAGGAGGGAATGTCGGAGGCAGGGCTGGAGGAGGACCTGGCAGAGTCATCCCTCCCTCTGTTGCCATGGACACACTGTTAGCTACGAAAGCACAGACAAACTGAGCCTGCTAAACAGCCTACCCATAGGAGTGCCTGCTTGCTTGCCCAGTCCCAAGATGAGATAAAAGTCCAGCACAAGTAATCATGCCCTGTATTTATTAAGGGAATTTAGGGGGCATGTCATGCGACAATACTTGAGTAGGCATGCCAAGTAGTGCCTTGTATTGACCTTAACACTATGTGATCTGTTATCTGATCAATGCTGCCCTGGGCTCCTGCTGGGAGGAAGGGTGGGATATGAATGGATGGATGAATGAATGAATGAATGTTCCAATCCTGTGGATTTATGTCATTAGCAATAACCATCTGGCCCTGCTTTGCACCCTGGGTGTTTTTGTCTGGCTGGAATGTGCTCTTGAACTCTGATAATGCCTCTTGCTTCCCTGGATGGAGGACAGAGAGGAGTCTGTGTAGAAACTGGCCTACTGTATAAAGGTGAAATGTATATTTGTTGCTCTGCCCACTTTTGCCTTTGGCCCTGCCCACTACTGGCATGCTGCCCTAAAACGTTGCCTGGAAGGGAATGTATCCCTCGGACTGAAAAATGTTCCCCACTCGTGATGTTAGCGTTTTACACTAATGAAGTTCAGTCTTTTCTTTTTCCTTTTAGTGTCTGAACATTTCTTGTCATCCTATGAAGTTGATTGCACTGCCGAGATAAAAAAAGAGATGGTGCAGTGCATGGGCTCCTTCCAGGATGGAGTTGCTGAGAAGTGTGTGGACTATTTCCAGAGATACCGTCGGTCTGCGCATGTGACCCCCAAGTCCTATCTGTCCTTTATTCAGGGCTATAAAGCTATATACAAAGAAAAACATGAGGAGGTGCAGACTTTGGCCAACAGGTGAAGAGTTTGCTTTTTACATTTTCACCTTCAGTTACCCTTCTCTAAATATCCATGCATAATAGCCGGTTCTACATCTCTTTGGGATACTCTGAATTGTCACACTCAGGGCTAAACTGGAAACCTCAGGGTGGTATTCACTGCAAGTCCTACTCAAAGTAGACCCACTGAAGTTAATAGACATGACTAAGTTGGGTTCATTAATTTCAGTGAGCCTGCTCTGAGTAGGACTTACTTGACTACATCCCCAGGTGTCTACCATCAAAAGCACAATTTGGGGAGAAGAGGGGGCTTGCAGGAAAGGGGTCTTTAACTTTCCCCTTGTGTTCTGCTTTTCCCTTGTACTCTTCTCCCCTTTCTGTTGCTCCCCAGATTTGAGTAGTGGTGGTTCCCAGACAAGTGTTTGCAGTGGCTTGGAGCAAAACTGTTGGTGGAAGGACAATGCAGCCATCCTCTGCCCACTACTTCTCCCCTCCATTTCATGACAAATACCTAGATTGGCTCTGAGAACATTTCAATGGAAGAATAAGAAGGCAGCTTTGCTGAGAGGAGGGCAATGCTTTAAAGGGCATCCATGACAATAAGACAGTAGCACTTTTTAGCTCAGTAGCTCACTGGCAGAGCATCTGCTTTGCATGCAGTTTCAATCCCCGGAATCTCCAGGTAGCACTGGGAGAGATCCCTGCCTGAAACCCTGGACCCACTGCTAGTCTGTATAGAGAATACAGTACTAAGCTGTATGGACCAGTGGCCTGGCTCAGTATAAGGCAGCTTTCTATATTCAGCATAGAATGAAGGTGTGTGTTTGAGCACGTGTGTGTGTGTGTTGTAGCATCACGGTAGCAGAATCTGTCCCAAACTTATTTTTATTTTATTTATTAAACTTACATCCTGCCCTTCCTCCCAAGGGAACCCAGGGCAGCGCAAGCATCCATGGCAAAACAATACAATTAAAAATAAAATAAATGCATATTTTATTTTTATTTAAAAGCTATAAAATAAACATTTAAAAGCAATAAAACATTAAAACAAATTTAAAAACAATGCTTATGCATACTCGATATATTTATTTATTTATAGACCACTTAATCATAAAACTCATTGCAAAACAATGACATCAAAAAACAATTACACACAGCCTAATAACAGATAATTGCAGATAAAATCAGTAAAACTTTGAAAACCAACATACATGTCTAAATTATATGTCTTGGTAGGCTTGGTGAAATAAAAAGGTTTTCAGCAGGCATCTGTAAGACAATATACCAAGGTTGCCTCCCTAGCACCAGTATAAGGTCTAAGAAGATACCCCCTTCTGCACTCCACACATTTGGAACTCTGACAGTGCAATCCTGCACGTGTCTACTCATAAGTAAGTCCCACTGGGTTCAGTGGGGTGCTCCTCCCAGGCAAGAAGATATAAGATTGCAGCATGAATCAGGCATTTGGAATAGTGTGCATAATATGCAACTGTTCATCTGCAAACTTTATGAAGTTTGAAATTTGTCATCATACTATGTGCCCTCCTAACAGTCAGTCAGCATTCCATGACTACTGAACATCCTCAGTCCTTATTGGGCTGTTTTTGTTTTTTTCCTCTGCCTTGGGATTTTCTCCTAAAGGTTTCTTTGTACTTCTGCATGTACATAATGTATATCATGTATGTCAAATGTACACTACAGTGTACATGATTTGACTGATTGCACATTGCTTTGGGTGCCATCCAGGCATCAGATTTTCGGTATAAATAATAGTTTTGTTTGGGCACAGTTGCTATATTTCCTTGTGTGACTGTGGTGAAGGTACTAAGCTGTACATTATCAGAGAAATGTGGTGTGTGTCTATCTGTTGTGCACAACTTCTCTCCCTCCCCTTGCCCCCAGTTTGCTGTTGGATTATTGACAGAATAAAGATCCCACAAATATATATTCTCTAAGAGGTATCCAACTAAGTTCAAGGATTTCCTCTCTCTCTCCTCTTCCTGCATGCCCCCTACATCTATTCTGTGTTTCCCCCCCAACCCTCTGGAGCATATTTGGGGAGGGTATGGGGTGCACATGGGGAAGGAGGGGGGAGAAGTTCCATTGCACAAGTGGAAATCCTTGTGCTGACAGTTGGACATTGCCCTGTGTATTGAAAATCAAAACTGTGAAATTTAATTGAGGTTTATGCTAATCATTTAATCTAATCTGGTTGTGAAAGATGTTTGTGCCTTTTGGGGGCTTTGATCCTGCTAGTATTTCTTTAGTAAATGACTGAATGTTAAAATGCAGAATGAATACTGGATTGGAGAAGCTGAAAGAGGCCTCTGAATCAGTGGCTGCTCTGAGCAAAGAGCTGGAAGCCAAGGAGAAAGAACTCCAGGTTGCCAATGAAAAAGCTGACATGGTAAGGACAGCTATTATTTCTGTTCTTTAGCTGACAGGAAGGTCCTGAAGAAAAAGAATCTATGGGATCTCACTGCTTGATTATTGAAATATGCAGAGCCTCAATAACTCAGGGACAGAATGTTAAATATTTTGCCCTGAAAATATTTATATGGCAATACAAATATATGACAAAGCTCTCTTCCATTTACTTTCCTTTTTCCCACTGGTGTTTGATTTCCTCGATAGGTGTTAAAAGAAGTCACAGTAAAAGCACAGGCTGCTGAAAAGGTGAAGGCAGAAGTACAGAAAGTGAAAGACAAAGCCCAGGCTATCGTAGACAGCATTTCAGCAGACAAGGCTATCGCTGAAGAAAAACTAGAGGCTGCCAGACCTGCTTTAGAAGAGGCAGAGGCTGCTTTGCAGGTTAATGCTGGACATATGGAGAGTGCATTCTTTGGCCCGGTTCAGACATTATCACCTCTCAGATTTTTACCCAGCAAGAACTTGGAACTTGGGAGCAGGCTTCCATACACCCTACCTTTCCCATCAGGAAGAGAAATACAAAATTATTTATTTCAGTGGTGGGCCACATTAAATTCTGGGCAACCTTCTCAAGTCCACATGCCAGTGGTGGGCATGGTCAGAGACAAATGTGGGTGGCACTGCAGGTGTAAAGGCTACCCTTGTACAGTAGTCTAGTTTCTCACACTCACACACTCTTCTCTAGGCTCCCTCCATGCAAGCAGGAGGTATTATCAATGTTCAAGGACACTTCCAACCAGGCAGAAACACTCAAAGAGGGTGGGGAAGCAGGGCTGGTGGGGAAAAGGGGGTGTAGCTGAACAGGAGATACAGTTTGAGAGAGTACCAAGGGCCAGTTAGAGAGGTCTGGAAGGCTGCATTGGCCCCAGACCAGAGGTTCCCCACCCCTGATTTACTGGAATGCAGGACCTTCCCTGAACCTGCAAGATGATACTCTTTAGAGTGTAAACTCATAGGGTCTGGGAAGATCCCATATTCAAGTAACTGCAGGTTTAGTGATTCACTTCTTGCTGGCTGCAGAGGGAGTGCTCTCAGTCTCTTGCCCAAGTACTATCTCAGGGGCAAAATCACACACACACACAAAACTAGCTGGTTTTGTGGCGCCTCTTCACTTTTGTCTTTTTTCCAATAACCTAGACTATCAAGCCTGCAGACATTGCCACTGTCCGCACATTAGGTCGACCACCTCATCTTATCATGCGTATCATGGACTGTGTGCTGCTGCTGTTCCAGAGGAAGGTAAACACTGTCAAAATAGACGTGGAGAAAAACTGCACCATTCCCTCCTGGCAGGAGTCCTTGAAACTGATGACAGCAGGAAACTTCTTACAGAATCTGCAGGTATGTCAAAAGCATTGATGAGATCAAAACCAGAGGATGTGTACAGACCTGATGTGTCAGAACAAGATATATTCAGTGCATTTTTGGAGGCAAAACTTGTCTACATTAGGCGAGAGGCAACTGGAAGACAAATCCAGCCACCAAAGACTTTCCCATCTTGCCCCCAGCAAAGTCCCTTCTCCCAAATGTATTTACAGCCTTTTTACCCTGCATTTCAGGGCTAAAAAAAATAATAAAATGGGCCTCCCATCTGTCATTCACTACATGCCTTATGGCATCGGGTGACAACGTCAAAGGGGCCTGCTGTCAGCTGATTGGGGCTAATAGTGAGCCTGGCTATAATTTATTTGGAGGCATGGTTTGGAAACAAATTGCACCTACTAATGGACATTTTGTGTCAACAGACCAGCAAAACTATCTGGTGCAAAGGCTGGTATGAAGATGAAAAATGTCCATTAATAGGCATGGTTTGAATCCAAATGGTGTCTGCAAATGGACAACTTCAAAGGGGCTTACTGTTATCGCTGATCAGCTGATTAGCACTGTCAGCTAGACCCGCTTGGTAAGGAAAAACTGGGAGTGCTCTTTAAGTTCCCGATTGTATGATGTGTATGTGGTTTGGGGAAAACAGTTTCATGGCCAAATTAGGCCCTCTGACAGGTCTAATTAGGCTTGCAGGCTGGAGGTTCTTCACTGCTAAGGTGTGTGTGTATGTGTGATCTACCTATATATTTGTCTACAAGACATATCCATTTACCACCAAAGCATTTCATGTGAGAGTTGTTGCTGTATTCCCAGTGAATGACTAAGGATTTTGCCCCCAATTAATTCCCACAGAAGCACTGTAAACCAGGGCCTAATGAAGATGCATGAAGGACGAACAATTCCCAGTTATTAAATTGGAATATCAATGAAGACTGTGGCTGAAGTAAACTAAATAGCCAAGGTTTTATTAATACAGACAGCAATATTACAGAATTAATAGGGTTTTTTGATGTAAAGCAATGTGTAAAGTTTAATTTGCAAAGCAAGGTGTAAACTTCAAGAACTTAGGATGCAATACAGAGCTGGAGTAATTGTAATGTAGATGCAGTAAAAGAGAACAAGATGATTCAGGAGGCCAGTTAGACACTTTGCTCAAATGGAAAACTGCTTCCAAGACTCTCTCATAGAACAAGCTAGACTTGCTAGGAAAAAAAGAACAAAGAAGGCCTTAGTCGGGGGAATTCATTGGAGGTTAGGCAGGAAAAAATAGGATCCAGGACTGATTTAGAAGCATCTAACACTCCAATGTTTAGGTATTTATAAGTGTATCCAAATTACCACATACATCACACTAGAGGAAGTGATGAACTTGTTGATTATGAAACCAGTATTTGTTTTCTACCTAGCAATTACAAAAGCATGACCTTAAGGAGAATATGTTGTTCATGGTACTTAGAATCTAAATAAGGTAGATAGGGAAATATGCAATTTAGCAAAACAGTTTCACAAGTACAATGAATGAAGCAAATTTGGCCACAGCTTTTAAAATAGCCTTTGGTGACTTGGAATACTATTTTAGACCCAATATGGAGACACCCAAGGTTCGTATCACTATTGCTCTTCTTCTTTCTTTGCATGATCGCACATAAAGAATTATTTAGGATGGTCACAACCTGTTTCATTTTGGGTAGTCAGTGAAACTCAACTATTTTTTCTGTGATATCGCTAGCAATTTCCAAAAGATACAATTAATGAAGAAGCAGTGGAACTCTTGAGTCCATACATTGAAATGGGGGACTACAACATTGAGACAGCTAAGAGGGTTTGTGGAAACGTGGCTGGTCTTTGCTCATGGACCAAAGCGATGGCTGCCTTTTTTGCTATCAACAAGGAAGTCCTGCCTTTAAAGGTAAGCCCAAATAACATGGCAAGACTGAAACTGGAGTAAAACCAGATCAGCTGTTACGTATGTCTTTGGACACACAGTACAAGACGTTGATTATTTATCTTAATCTTTCTTTCTTTCTTTCTTTCTTTCTTTCTTTCTTTCTTTCTTTCTTTCTTTCTTTCTTTCTTTCTTTCTTTCTTTCTTCAGTTAAGGCTACAGCTTCATATGCAGAAAATTAGTCACAGAATGGCAGAATGGACTGTGCCACTTTCTTAGCACATTCTTAAGTGTTCCTCTGTATCTTTTTGCAACAAGTATAAACTAGCACGGCAGACAGAATGTTGGAATGGAATCCATCTTCCTGATGTGCTGGATTTCTATTTGTAAGGAGTTTTTAAAAAACATTATTATTCCACAGAGGAGCATTAAAAATGTTCTCCACGCAGTCCATTTCATATATAAGTCTGGCTACAGCAGTGCTCGAAAAGTTCATTTTATAAAACAATTAGTTCCAGTTCCGGTTCATTCCCTCCAAAAACGGAATTTGTTATAGTTCCACTTCATCCAGAAAGGAACA